>NW_028125655.1:0-287150 GCF_965194825.1 Balaenoptera physalus | reverse complement strand
CACTAGTGCTTAGGAAATCTATTGGAGGCAGAAGCAGTCAAGGGTAGCCTAGGGTTAGGGTTAGGCTTAGGGTTAGGCTTAGGGTACGGCTTAGGGTACGGGTTCGGGGAGGGCTTCGGGTACGGCGTAGGGTATGGGTTAGGGTTAGGGTTAGGGTTAGTGTTAGGGTTAGGGCTCGGTTTAGGGTACGGGTTAGGATTAGGTTACATGTTAGGGTTAGGGTAGGGGTTAGGGTTAGGGTACGCGTTAGGGTTAGGGTAGTGATTAAACCTATCCCACTCTCTCGATACCCCTTAGCACATAAAGGAATATTATTTAGGGGTCCAGCCATGGAGAAGAGTTTAGACACTAGGATTAGATAAGGAACACACCCATTATAAAGAAATCACATTAGGATTCTCTTTTTAAGCTGTTCCTTAAAACACTAGTGCTTAGGAAATCTATTGGAGGCAGAAGCAGTCAAGGGTAGCCTAGGGTTAGGGTTAGGCTTAGGGTACGGCTTAGGGTACGTGTTCGGGGAGGGCTTCGGGTTCGGCGTACGGTATGGGTTAGGGTTAGGGTTAGGTTTAGTGTTAGGGTTAGGGCTCGTTTTAGGGTACGGGTTAGGATTAAGATTCGTGTTAGGGTTAGGGTAGGGGTGAGGGTTAGGTTACGTGTTACAGATAGGGTAGTTATTAAACCTATCCCACTCTCTAGATACCCCTTAGCACGTAAAGGAACATTATTTGGGGGTCCAGCCATGGAGAAGAGTTTAGACACTAAGATAATATAAGTAATACACACATTATAAAGAAATCACATTAGGATTCTCTTTTTAAGCTGTTCCTTAAAACACTAGTGCTTAGGAAATCTATTGGAGGCAGAAGCAGTCAAGGGTAGCCTAGGGTTAGGGTTAGGCTTAGGGTTAGGCTTAGGGTACGGCTTAGGGTACGGGTTCGGGGAGGGCTTCGGGTACGGCGTAGCGTATGGGTTAGGGTTAGGGTTACGGTTAGTGTTAGGGTTAGGGCTCGGTTTAGGGTACGGGTTAGGATTAGGGTTCGTGTTAGGGTTAGGGTAGGGGTTAGGGTTAGGGTACGTGTTACGGATAGGGTAGTTATTAAACCTATCCCACTCTCTAGTTACCCCTTAGCACGTAAAGGAATATTATTTGGGGGTCCAGCCATGGAGAAGAGTTTAGACACTAGGATAAGATAAGGAACACACCCATTATAAAGAAATCACATTAGGATTCTCTTTTTAAGCTGTTCCTTAAAACACTAGTGCTTAGGAAATCTATTGGAGGCAGAAGCAGTCAAGGGTAGCCTAGGGTTAGGGTTAGGCTTAGGGTTAGGCTTAGGGTACGGCTTAGGGTACGGGTTCGGGGAGGGCTTCGGGTACGGCGTAGGGTATGGGTTAGGGTTAGGGTTAGGGTTAGTGTTAGGGTTAGGGCTCGGTTTAGGGTACGGGTTAGGATTAGGGTACGTGTTAGGGTTAGGGTAGGGGTTAGGGTTAGGGTACGCGTTAGGGTTAGGGTAGTGATTAAACCTATCCCACTCTCTCGATACCCCTTAGCACATAAAGGTATATTATTAGGGGGTCCAGCCATGGAGAAGAGTTTAGACACGAGGATTAGATAAGGAACACACCCATTATAAAGAAATCACATTAGGATTCTCTTTTTAAGCTGTTCCTTAAAACACTATTGCTTAGGAAATCTATTGGAGGCAGAAGCAGTCAAGGGTAGCCTAGGGTTAGGGTTAGGCTTAGGGTTAGGCTTAGGGTACGGCTTAGGGTACGGGTTCGGGGAGGGCTTCGGGTACGGCGTAGCGTATGGGTTAGGGTTAGGGTTACGGTTAGTGTTAGGGTTAGGGCTCGGTTTAGGGTACGGGTTAGGATTAGGGTACGTGTTAGGGTTAGGGTAGGGGTTAGGGTTAGGGTACGCGTTAGGGTTAGGGTAGTTATTAAACCTATCCCACTCTCTAGATACCCCTTAGCACGTAAAGGAACATTATTTGGGTGTCCAGCCATGGAGAAGAGTTTAGACACTAAGATAATATAAGGAACACACACATTGTAAAGAAATCACATTAGGATTCTCTTTTTAAGCTGTTCCTTAAAACACTAGTGCTTAGGAAATCTATTGGAGGCAGAAGCAGTCAAGGGTAGCCTAGGGTTAGGGTTAGGCTTACGGTTAGGCTTAGGGTACGGCTTAGGGTACGTGTTCGGGGAGGGCTTCGCGTACGGCGTAGGGTATGGGTTAGGGTTAGGGATAGGGTTAGTGTTAGGGTTAGGGCTCGTTTTAGGGTACGGGTTAGGATTAGGGTTCGTTTTAGGGTTAGGGTAGGGGTTAGGGTTAGGGTACGTGTTACGAATAGGGTAGTTATTAAACCTATCCCACTCTCTAGTTACCCCTTAGTACGTAAAGGAATATTATTTGGGGGTCGAGCCATGGAGAAGACTTTAGACACTAGGATAAGATAAGGAACACACCCATTATAAAGAAATCACATTAGGATTCTCTTTTTAAGCTGTTCCTTAAAACACTAGTGCTCAGGAAATCTATTGGAGGCAGAAGCAGTCAAGGGTAGCCTAGGGTTAGGGTTAGGCTTAGGGTTAGGCTTAAGGTACGGCTTAGGGTACGGGTTCGGGGAAGGCTTCGGGTACGGCGTAGGGTATGGGTTAGGGTTAAGGTTAGGGTTAGTGTTAGGGTTAGGGCTCGGTTTAGGGTACGGTTTAGGATTAGGGTACGTGTTAGGGTTAGGGTAGGGGTTAGGGTTAGGGTATGCGTTAGGGTTAGGGTAGTTATTAAACCTATCCCACTCTCTAGATACCCCTTAGCACGTAAAGGAACATTATTTGGGGGTCCAGCCATGGAGAAGAGTTTAGACACTAAGATAATATAAGTAATACACACATTATAAAGAAATCACATTAGGATTCTCTTTTTAAGCTGTTCCTTAAAACACTAGTGCTTAGGAAATCTATTGGAGGCAGAAGCAGTCAAGGGTAGCCTAGGGTTAGGGTTAGGCTTAGGGTTAGGCTTAGGGTACGGCTTAGGGTACGGGTTCGGGGAGGGCTTCGAGTACGGCGTAGGGTATGGGTTAGGGTTAGGGTTAGGGTTAGTGTTAGGGTTAGGGCTCGGTTTAGGGTACGGGTTAGGATTAGGGTACGTGTTAGGGTTAGGGTAGGGGTTAGGGTTAGGGTACGCGTTAGGGTTAGGGTAGTGATTAAACCTATCCCACTCTCTCGATACCCCTTAGCACATAAAGGAATATTATTTGGGGGTCCAGCCATGGAGAAGAGTTTAGACACTAGGATTAGATAAGGAACACACCCATTATAAAGAAATCACATTAGGATTCTCTTTTTAAGCTGTTCCTTAAAACACTAGTGCTTAGGAAATCTATTGGAGGCAGAAGCAGTCAAGGGTAGCCTAGGGTTAGGGTTAGGCTTAGGGTTAGGCTTAGGGTACGGCTTAGGGTACGTGTTCGGGGAGGGCTTCGGGTACGGCGTAGGGTATGGGTTAGGGTTAGGGTTAGGTTTAGTGTTAGGGTTAGGGCTCGTTTTAGGGTACGGGTTAGGATTAGGGTTCGTGTTAGGGTTAGGGTAGGGGTTAGGGTTAGGGTACGTGTTACGGATAGGGTAGTTATTAAACCTATCCCACTCTCTAGTTACCCATTAGCACGTCAAGGAATATTATTTGGGGGTCCAGCCATGGAGAAGAGTTTAGATACTAGGATAAGATAATGAACACACCCATTATAAAGAAATCACATTAGGATTCTCTTTTTAAGCTGTTCCTTAAAACACTAGTGCTTAGGAAATCTATTGGAGGCAGAAGCAGTCAAGGGTAGCCTAGGGTTAGGGTTAGGCTTACGGTTAGGCTTAGGGTACGGCTTAGGGTACGTGTTCGGGGAGGGCTTCGGGTACGGCGTAGGGTATGGGTTAAGGTTAGGGTTAGGGTTAGTGTTAGGGTTAGGGCTCGGTTTAGGGTACGGGTTAGGATTAGGGTACATGTTAGGGTTAGGGTAGGGGTTAGGGTTAGGGTACGCGTTACGGTTAGGGTAGTTATTAAACCTATCCCACTCTCTAGATACCCCTTAGCACGTAAAGGAATATTATTTGGGGGTCCAGCCATGGAGAAGAGTTTAGACACTAAGATAATATAAGGAACACACACATTATAAAGAAATAATATTAGGATTCTCTTTTTAAGCTGTTCCTTAAAACACTAGTGCTTAGGAAGTCTATTGGAGGCAGAAGCAGTCAAGGGTAGCCTAGGGTTAGGGTTAGGCTTAGGGTTAGGCTTAGGGTACGGCTTAGGGTACGGGTTCGGGGAGGGCTTCGGGTACGGCGTAGGGTATGGGTTAGGGTTAAGGTTAGGGTTAGGGCTCGGTTTAGGGTACGGGTTAGGATTAGGGTACGTGTTAGGGTTAGGGTAGGGGTTAGGGTTAGGGTACGCGTTAGGGTTAGGGTAGTGATTAAACCTATCCCACTCTCTAGATACCCCTTAGCACATAAAGGAATATTATTTGGGGGTCCAGCCATGGAGAAGAGTTTAGACACTAGGATTAGATAAGGAACACACCCATTATAAAGAAATCACATTAGGATTCTCTTTTTAAGCTGTTCCTTAAAACACTAGTGCTTAGAAAATCTATTGGAGGCAGAAGCAGTCAAGGGTAGCCTAGGGTTAGGGTTAGGCTTAGGGTTAGGCTTAGGGTACGGCTTAGGGTACGTGTTCGGGGAGGGCTTCGGGTACGGCGTAGGGTATGGGTTAGGGTTAGGGTTAGGGTTAGTGTTAGGGTTAGGGCTCGTTTTAGGGTACGGGTTAGGATTAGGGTTCGTGTTAGGGTTAGGGTAGGGGTTAGGGTTAGGGTACGTGTTACGAATAGGGTAGTTATTAAACCTATCCCACTCTCTAGTTACCCCTTAGTACGTAAAGGAATATTATTTGGGGGTCCAGCCATGGAGAAGACTTTAGACACTAGGATAAGATAAGGAACACACCCATTATAAAGAAATCACATTAGGATTCTCTTTTTAATCTGTTCCTTAAAACACTAGTGCTTAGGAAATGTATTGGAGGCAGAAGCAGTCAAGGGTAGCCTAGGGTTAGGGTTAGGCTTACGGTTAGGCTTAGGGTATGGCTTAGGGTACGGGTTCGGGGAGGGCTTCGGGTACGGCGTAGGGTATGGGTTAGGGTTAGGGTTACGGTTAGTGTTAGGGTTAGGGCTCGGTTTAGGGTACGGGTTAGGATTAGGGTACGTGTTAGGGTTAGGGTAGGGATTAGGGTTAGGGTACGTGTTACGAATAGGGTAGTTATTAAACCTATCCCACTCTCTAGATACCCCTTAGCACGTAAAGGAACATTATTTGGGTGTCCAGCCATGGAGAAGAGTTTAGACACTAAGATAATATAAGGAACACACACATTATAAAGAAATCACATTAGGATTCTCTTTTTAAGCTGTTCCTTAAAACACTAGTGCTTAGGAAATCTATTGGAGGCAGAAGCAGTCAAGGGTAGCCTAGGGTTAGGGTTAGGCTTAGGGTTAGGCTTAGGGTACGGCTTAGGGTACGGTTTCGGGGAGGGCTTCGGGTACGGCGTAGGGTATGGGTTAGGGTTAGGGTTAGGGTTAGTGTTAGGGTTAGGGCTCGTTTTAGGGTACGGGTTAGGATTAGGGTTCGTGTTAGGGTTAGGGTAGGGGTTAGGGTTAGGGTACGTGTTACGAATAGGGTAGTTATTAAACCTATCCCACTCTCTAGTTACCCCTTAGTACGTAAAGGAATATTATTTGGGGGTCCAGCCATGGAGAAGAGTTTAGACACTAGGATAAGATAAGGAACACACCCATTATAAAGAAATCACATTAGGATTCTCTTTTTAAGCTGTTCCTTAAAACACTAGTGCTTAGGAAATGTATTGGAGGCAGAAGCAGTCAAGGGTAGCCTAGGGTTAGGGTTAGGCTTAGGGTTAGGCTTAGGGTACGGCTTAGGGTACGGGTTCGGGGAGGGCTTCGGGTACGGCGTAGGGTATGGGTTAGGGTTAGGGTTACGGTTAGTGTTAGGGTTAGGGCTCGGTTTAGGGTACGGTTTAGGATTAGGGTACGTGTTAGGGTTAGGGTAGGGGTTAGGGTTAGGGTTAGGGTACGCGTTAGGGTTAGGGTAGTTATTAAACCTCTCCCACTCTCTAGATACCCCTTAGCACGTAAAGGAACATTATTTGGGGGTCCAGCCATGGAGAAGAGTTTAGACACTAAGATAATATAAGGAACACACACATTATAAAGAAATCACATTAGGATTCTCTTTTTAAGCTGTTCCTTAAAACACTAGTGCTTAGGAAATCTATTGGAGGCAGAAGCAGTCAAGGGTAGCCTAGGGTTAGGGTTAGGCTTAGGGTTAGGCTTAGGGTACGGCTTAGGGTACGGGTTCGGGGAGGGCTTCGGGTGCGGCGTAGGGTATGGGTTAGGGTTAGGGTTAGGGTTAGTGTTAGGGTTAGGGCTCGGTTTAGGGTACAGGTTAGGATTAGGGTACGTGTTAGTGTTAGGGTAGGGGTTAGGGTTAGGGTACGCGTTAGTGTTAGGGTAGTGATTAAACCTATCCCACTCTCTCGATACCCCTTAGCACATAAAGGAATATTATTTGGGGGTCCAGCCATGGAGAAGAGTTTAGACACTAGGATTAGTTAAGGAACACACCCATTATAAAGAAATCACATTAGGATTCTCTTTTTAAGCTGTTCCTTAAAACACTAGTGCTTAGGAAATCTATTGGAGGCAGAAGCAGTCAAGGGTAGCCTAGGGTTAGGGTTAGGCTTAGGGTTAGGCTTAGGGTACGGCTTAGGGTACGGGTTCGGGGAGGGCTTCGGGCACGGCGTAGGGTATGGGTTAGGGTTAGGGTTAGGGTTAGTGTTAGGGTTAGGGCTCGGTTTAGGGTACGGGTTAGGATTAGGGTACGTGTTAGGGTTAGGGTAGGGGTTAGCGTTAGGGTACGCGTTAGGGTTAGGGTAGTTATTAAACCTATCCCACTCTCTAGTTACCCCTTAGCACGTAAAGGAATATTATTTGGGGGTCCAGCCATGGAGAAGAGTTTAGACACTAGGATAAGATAAGGAACACACACATTATAAAGAAATCACATTAGGATTCTCTTTTTAAGCTGTTTCTTAATACACTAGTGCTTAGGAAATCTACTGGAGGCAGAAGCAGTCAAGGGTAGCCTAGGGTTAGGGTTAGGCTTAGGGTTAGCCTTAGGGTACGGCTTAGGGTACGGGTTCGGGGAGGGCTTCGGGTACGGCGTAGGGTATGGGTTAGGGTTAGGGTTAGGGTTAGTGTTAGGGTTAGGGCTCGGTTTAGGTTACGGGTTAGGATTAGGGTTCGTGTTAGGGTTAGGGTAGGGGTTAGGGTTAGGGTACGTGTTACGGATAGGGTAGTTATTAAAACTATCCCACTCTCTAGTTACCCCTTAGCACGTAAAGGAATATTATTTGGGGGTCCAGCCATGGAGAAGAGTTTAGACACTAGGATAAGATAAGGAACACACCCATTATAAAGAAATCACATTAGGATTCTCTTTTTAAGCTGTTCCTTAAAACACTAGTGCTTAGGAAATCTATTGGAGGCAGAAGCAGTCAAGGGTAGCCTAGGGTTAGGGTTAGGCTTAGGGTTAGGCTTAGGGTAAGGCTTAGGGTACGTGTTCAGGGAGGGCTTCGGGTACGGCGTAGGGTATGGCTTAGGGTTAGGGTTAGGGTTAGTGTTAGGGTTAGGGCTCGGTTTAGGGTACGGGTTAGGATTAGGGTACATGTTAGGGTTAGGGTAGGGGTTAGGGTTAGGGTACGCGTTACGGTTAGGGTAGTTATTAAACCTATCCCACTCTCTAGATACCCCTTAGCACGTAAAGGAATATTATTTGGGGGTCCAGCCATGAAGAAGAGTTTAGACACTAAGATAATATAAGGAACACACACATTATAAAGAAATAACATTAGGATTCTCTTTTTAAGCTCTTCCTTAAAACACTAGTGCTTAGGAAATCTATTGGAGGCAGAAGCAGTCAAGGGTAGCCTAGGGTTAGGGTTAGGCTTAGGGTTAGGCTTAGGGTACGGCTTAGGGTACGGCTTCGGGGAGGGCTTCGGGCACGGCGTAGGGTATGGGTTAGGGTTAGGGTTAGGGTTAGTGTTAGGGTTAGGGCTCGGTTTAGGGTACGGGTTAGGATTAGGGTACGTGTTAGGGTTAGGGTAGGGGTTAGCGTTAGGGTACGCGTTAGGGTTAGGGTAGTTATTAAACCTATCCCACTCTCTAGTTACCCCTTAGAACGTAAAGGAATATTATTTGGGGGTCCAGCCATGGAGAAGAGTTTAGACACTAGGATTAGATAAGCAACACACCCATTATAAAGAAATCACATTAGGATTCTCTTTTTAAGCTGTTCCTTAAAACACTAGTGCTTAGGAAATCTATTGGAGGCAGAAGCAGTCAAGGGTAGCCTAGGGTTAGGGTTAGGCTTAGGGTTAGGCTTAGGGTACGGCTTAGGGTACGGGTTCGGGGAGGGCTTTGGGTACGGCGTAGGTTATGGGTTAGGGTTAGGGTTAGGGTTAGTGTTAGGGTTAGGGCTCGGTTTAGAATACGGGTTAGGATTAGGGTACGTGTTAGGTTTAGGGTAGGGGTTAGGGTTAGGGTACGCGTTAGGGTTAGGGTAGTTATTAAACCTATCCCACTCTCTAGTTACCCCTTAGCACGTAAAGGAATATTATTTGGGGGTGCAGCCATGGAGAAGAGTTTAGACACTAGGATAAGATAAGGAACACACCCATTATAAAGAAATCACATTAGGATTCTCTTTTTAAGCTGTTCCTTAAAACACTAGTGCTTAGGAAATTCATTGGAGGCAGAAGCAGTCAAGGGTAGCCTAGGGTTAGGGTTAGGCTTAGGGTTAGGCTTAGGGTACGGCTTAGGGTACGGGTTTGGGGAGGGCTTCGGGTACGGCGTAGGGTATGGGTTAGGGTTAGGGTTAGGGTTAGTGTTAGGGTTAGGGCTCGGTTTAGGGTACGGGTTAGGATTAGGGTACGTGTTAGGGTTAGGGTAGGGGTTAGGGTTAGGGTACGCGTTAGGGTTAGGGTAGTTATTAAACCTATCCCACTCTCTAGATACCCCTTAGCACGTAAAGGAATATTATTTGGGGGTCCAGCCATGGAGAAGAGTTTAGACAGTAAGATAATATAAGGAACACACACATTATAAAGAAATCACATTAGGATTCTCTTTTTAAGCTGTTCCTTAAAACTCTAGTGCTTAGGCAATCTATTGGAGGCAGAAGCAGTCAAGGGTAGCCTAGGGTTAGGGTTAGGCTTAGGGTTAGGCTTAGGGTACGGCTTAGGGTACGGGTTCGGGGAGGGCTTCGGGTACGGCGTAGGGTATGGGTTAGGGTTAGGGTTAGGTTAGTGTTAGGGTTAGGGCTCGGTTTAGGGTACGGGTTAGGATTAGGGTACGTGTTAGGGTTAGGGTAGGGGTTAGGGTTAGGGTACGCGTTAGGGTTAGGGTAGTGATTAAACCTATCCCACTCTCTAGATACCCCTTAGCACATAAAGGAATATTATTTGGGGGTCCAGCCATGGAGAAGAGTTTAGACACTAGGATTAGATAAGGAACACACCCATTATAAAGAAATCACATTAGGATTCTGTTTTTAAGCTGTTCCTTAAAACACTAGTGCTTAGGAAATCTATTGGAGGCAGAAGCAGTCAAGGGTAGCCTAGGGTTGGGGTTAGGCTTAGGGTTAGGCTTAGGGTACGGCTTAGGGTACGTGTTCGGGGAGGGCTTCGGGTACGGCGTAGGGTATGCGTTAGGGTTAGGGTTAGGGTTAGTGTTAGGGTTAGGGCTCGTTTTAGGGTACGGGTTAGGATTAGGGTTCGTGTTAGGGTTAGGGTAGGGGTTAGGGTTAGGGTACGTGTTACGGATAGGGTAGTTATTAAACCTATCCCACTCTCTAGTTACCCCTTAGCACGTAAAGGAATATTATTTGGGGGTCCAGCCATGGAGAAGAGTTTAGACACTAGGATAAGATAAGGAACACACCCATTATAAAGAAATCACATTAGGATTCTCTTTTTAAGCTGTTCCTTAAAACACTAGTGCTTAGGAAATCTATTGGAGGCAGAAGCAGTCAAGGGTAGCCTAGGGTTAGGGTTAGGCTTAGGGTTAGGCTTAGGGTACGGCTTAGGGTACGGGTTCGGGGAGGGCTTCGGGTACGGCGTAGGGTATGGGTTAGGGTTAGGGTTAGGTTTAGTGTTAGGGTTAGGGCTCGGTTTAGGGTACGGGTTAGGATTAGGGTACGTGTTAGGGTTAGGGTAGGGGTTAGGGTTAGGGTACGCGTTAGGGTTAGGGTAGTGATTAAACCTATCCCACTCTCTCGATACCCCTTAGCACATAAAGGAATATTATTTGGGGGTCCAGCCATGGAGAAGAGTTTAGACACGAGGATTAGATAAGGAACACACCCATTATAAAGAAATCACATTAGGATTCTCTTTTTAAGCTGTTCCTTAAAACACTAGTGCTTAGGAAATCTATTGGAGGCAGAAGCAGTCAAGGGTAGTCTAGGGTTAGGGTTAGGCTTAGGGTTAGGCTTAGGGTACGGCTTAGGGTACGTGTTCGGGGAGGGCTTCGGGTACGGCGTAGGGTATGGGTTAGGGTTAGGGTTAGGTTTAGTGTTAGGGTTAGGGCTCGTTTTGGGGTACGTGTTAGGATTAGGGTTCGTGTTAGGGTTAGGGTAGGGGTTAGGGTTAGGGAACGTGTTACGGATAGGGTAGTTATTAAACCTATCCCACTCTCTAGTTACCCATTTGCACGTAAAGGAATATTATTTGGGGGTCCAGCCATGGAGAAGAGTTTAGACACTAGGATAAGATAATGAACACACCCATTATTAAGAAATCACATTAGGATTCTCTTTTTAAGCTGTTCCTTAAAACACTAGTGCTTAGGAATTCTATTGGAGGCAGAAGCAGTCAAGGGTAGCCTAGGGTTAGGGTTAGGCTTAGGGTTAGGCTTAGGGTACGTCTTAGGGTACGTGTTCGGGGAGGGCTTCGGGTACGGCGTAGGGTATGGGTTAGGGTTAGGGTTAGGGTTAGTGTTAGGGTTAGGGCTCTTTTTAGGGTTCGGGTTAGGATTAGGGTTCGTGTTAGGGTTAGGGTAGGGGTTAGGGTTAGGGTACGTGTTACGAATAGGGTAGTTATTAAACCTATCCCACTCTCTAGTTACCCCTTAGTACGTAAAGGAATATTATTTGGGGGTCGAGCCATGGAGAAGACTTTAGACACTAAGATAATATAAGGAACACACACATTATAAAGAAATCACATTAGGATTCTCTTTTTAAGCTGTTCCTTAAAACACTAGTGCTTAGGAAATGTATTGGAGGCAGAAGCAGTCAAGGGTAGCCTAGGGTTAGGGTTAGGCTTAGGGTTAGGCTTAGGGTACGGCTTAGGGTACGGGTTCGGGGAGGGCTTCGGGTACGGCGTAGGGTATGGGTTAGGGTTAGGGTTAGGGTTAGTGTTAGGGTTAGGGCTCGGTTTAGGGTACGGGTTAGGATTAGGGTACGTGTTAGGGTTAGGGTAGGGGTTAGGGTTAGGGTACGCGTTAGAGTTAGGGTAGTGATTAAACCTATCCCACTCTCTCGATACCCCTTAGCACATAAAGGAATATTATTTGGGGGTCCAGCCATGGAGAAGAGTTTAGACACTAGGATTAGATAAGGAACACACCCATTATAAAGAAATCACATTAGGATTCTCTTTTTAAGCTGTTCCTTAAAACACTAGTGCTTAGGAAATCTATTGGAGGCAGAAGCAGTCAAGGGTAGCCTAGGGTTAGGGTTAGGCTTAGGGTTAGGCTTAGGGTACGGCTTAGGGTACGTGTTCGGGGAGGGCTTCGGGTACGGCGTAGGGTATGGGTTAGGGTTAGGGTTAGGTTTAGTGTTAGGGTTAGGGCTCGTTTTAGGGTACGGGTTAGGATTAGGGTTCGTGTTAGGGTTAGGGTAGGGGTTAGGGTTAGGGTACGTGTTACGGATAGGGTAGTTATTAAACCTATCCCACTCTCTAGTTACCCATTAGCACGTAAAGGAATATTATTTGGGTGTCCAGCCATGGAGAAGAGTTTAGATACTAGGATAAGATAATGAACACACCCATTATAAAGAAATCACATTAGGATTCTCTTTTTAAGCTGTTCCTTAAAACACTAGTGCTTAGGAAATCTATTGGAGCCAGAAGCAGTCAAGGGTAGCCTAGGGTTAGGGTTAGGCTTACGGTTAGGCTTAGGGTACGGCTTAGGGTACGTGTTCAGGGAGGGCTTCGGGTACGGCGTAGGGTATGGGTTAAGGTTAGGGTTAGGGTTAGTGTTAGGGTTAGGGCTCGGTTTAGGGTACGGGTTAGGATTAGGGTACATGTTAGGGTTAGGGTAGGGGTTAGGGTTAGGGTACGCGTTACGGTTAGGGTAGTTATTAAACCTATCCCACTCTCTAGATACCCCTTAGCACGTAAAGGAATATTATTTGGGGGTCCAGCCATGGAGAAGAGTTTAGACACTAAGATAATATAAGGAACACACACATTATAAAGAAATAACATTAGGATTCTCTTTTTAAGCTGTTCCTTAAAACACTAGTGCTTAGGAAATCTATTGGAGGCAGAAGCAGTCAAGGGTAGCCTAGGGTTAGGGTTAGGCTTAGGGTTAGGCTTAGGGTACGGCTTAGGGTACGGGTTCGGGGAGGGCTTCGGGTACGGCGTAGGGTATGGGTTAGGGTTAAGGTTAGGGTTAGTGTTAGGGTTAGGGCTCGGTTTAGGGTACGGGTTAGGATTAGGGTACGTGTTAGGGATAGGGTAGGGGTTAGCGTTAGGGTACGCGTTAGGGTTAGGGTAGTTATTAAACCTATCCCACTCTCTAGTTACCCCTTAGCACGTAAAGGAATATTATTTGGGGGTCCAGCCATGCAGAAGAGTTTAGACACTAGGATAATATAAGGAACACACCCATTATAAAGAAATCACATTAGGATTCTCTTTTTAAGCTGTTCCTTAAAACACTAGTGCTTAGGAAATCTATTGGAGGCAGAAGCAGTCAAGGGTAGCCTAGGGTTAGGGTTAGGCTTAGGGTTAGGCTTAGGGTACGGCTTAGGGTACGGGTTCGGGGAGGGCTTCGGGTACGGCGTAGGGTATGGGTTAGGGTTAGGGTTAGGGTTAGTGTTAGGGTTAGGGCTCGGTTTAGGGTACGGGTTAGGATTAGGTTACATGTTAGGGTTAGGGTAGGGGTTAGGGTTAGGGTACGCGTTAGGGTTAGGGTAGTGATTAAACCTATCCCACTCTCTCGATACCCCTTAGCACATAAAGGAATATTATTTAGGGGTCCAGCCATGGAGAAGAGTTTAGACACTAGGATTAGATAAGGAACACACCCATTATAAAGAAATCACATTAGGATTCTCTTTTTAAGCTGTTCCTTAAAACACTAGTGCTTAGGAAATCTATTGGAGGCAGAAGCAGTCAAGGGTAGCCTAGGGTTAGGGTTAGGCTTAGGGTACGGCTTAGGGTACGTGTTCGGGGAGGGCTTCGGGTTCGGCGTACGGTATGGGTTAGGGTTAGGGTTAGGTTTAGTGTTAGGGTTAGGGCTCGTTTTAGGGTACGGGTTAGGATTAAGATTCGTGTTAGGGTTAGGGTAGGGGTGAGGGTTAGGTTACGTGTTACAGATAGGGTAGTTATTAAACCTATCCCACTCTCTAGTTACCCATTAGCACGTAAAGGAATATTATTTGGGGGTCCAGCCATGGAGAAGAGTTTAGACACTAGGATAAGATAAGGAACACACCCATTATAAAGAAATCACATTAGGATTCTCTTTTTAAGCTGTTCCTTAAAACACTAGTGCTTAGGAAATCTATTGGAGGCAGAAGCAGTCAAGGGTAGACTAGGGTTAGGGTTAGGCTTAGGGTTAGGCTTAGGGTATGGCTTAGGGTACGGGTTCAGGGAGGGCTTCGGGTACGGCGTAGGGTATGGGTTAGGGTTAGGGTTAGGGTTAGTGTTAGGGTTAGGGCTCGGTTTAGGGTACGGGTTAGGATTAGGGTACGTGTTAGGGTTAGGATAGGGGTTAGGGTTAGGGTATGCGTTAGGGTTAGGGTAGTTATTAAACCTATCCCACTCTCTAGATACCCCTTAGCACGTAAAGGAATATTATTAGGGGGTCCAGCCATGGAGAAGAGTTTAGACACTAAGATAATATAAGGAACACACACATTATAAAGAAATCACATTAGGATTCTCTTTTTAAGCTGTTCCTTAAAACACTAGTGCTTAGGAAATCTATTGGAGGCAGAAGCAGTCAAGGGTAGCCTCGGGTTAGGGTTAGGCTTACGGTTAGGCTTAGGGTACGGCTTAGGGTACGTGTTCGGGGAGGGCTTCGCGTACGGCGTAGGGTATGGGTTAGGGTTAGGGATAGGGTTAGTGTTAGGGTTAGGGCTCGTTTTAGGGTACGGGTTAGGATTAGAGTTCGTTTTAGGGTTAGGGTAGGGGTTAGGGTTAGGGTACGTGTTACGAATAGGGTAGTTATTAAACCTATCCCACTCTCTAGTTACCCCTTAGTACGTAAAGGAATATTATTTGGGGGTCGAGCCATGGAGAAGACTTTAGACACTAAGATAATATAAGTAATACACACATTATAAAGAAATCACATTAGGATTCTCTTTTTAAGCTGTTCCTTAAAACACTAGTGCTTAGGAAATCTATTGGAGGCAGAAGCAGTCAAGGGTAGCCTAGGGTGAGGGTTAGGCTTAGGGTTAGGCTTAGGGTACGGCTTAGGGTACGGGTTCGGGGAGGGCTTCGGGTACGGCGTAGGGTATGGGTTAGGGTTAGGGTTAGGGTTAGTGTTAGGGTTAGGGCTCGGTTTAGGGTACGGGTTAGGATTAGGGTACGTGTTAGGGTTAGGGTAGGGGTTAGGGTTAGGGTACGCGTTAGAGTTAGGGTAGTGATTAAACCTATCCCACTCTCTCGATACCCCTTAGCACATAAAGGAATATTATTTGGGGGTCCAGCCATGGAGAAGAGTTTAGACACTAGGATTAGATAAGGAACACACCCATTATAAAGAAATCACATTAGGATTCTCTTTTTAAGCTGTTCCTTAAAACACTAGTGCTTAGGAAATCTATTGGAGGCAGAAGCAGTCAAGGGTAGCCTAGGGTTAGGGTTAGGCTTAGGGTTAGGCTTAGGGTACGGCTTAGGGTACGTGTTCGGGGAGGGCTTCGGGTACGGCGTAGGGTATGGGTTAGGGTTAGGGTTAGGTTTAGTGTTAGGGTTAGGGCTCGTTTTAGGGTACGGGTTAGGATTAGGGTTCGTGTTAGGGTTAGGGTAGGGGTTAGGGTTAGGGTACGTGTTACGGATAGGGTAGTTATTAAACCTATCCCACTCTCTAGTTACCCATTAGCACGTAAAGGAATATTATTTGGGTGTCCAGCCATGGAGAAGAGTTTAGATACTAGGATAAGATAATGAACACACCCATTATAAAGAAATCACATTAGGATTCTCTTTTTAAGCTGTTCCTTAAAACACTAGTGCTTAGGAAATCTATTGGAGCCAGAAGCAGTCAAGGGTAGCCTAGGGTTAGGGTTAGGCTTACGGTTAGGCTTAGGGTACGGCTTAGGGTACGTGTTCAGGGAGGGCTTCGGGTACGGCGTAGTGTATGGGTTAAGGTTAGGGTTAGGGTTAGTGTTAGGGTTAGGGCTCGGTTTAGGGTACGGGTTAGGATTAGGGTACATGTTAGGGTTAGGGTAGGGGTTAGGGTTAGGGTACGCGTTACGGTTAGGGTAGTTATTAAACCTATCCCACTCTCTAGATACCCCTTAGCACGTAAAGGAATATTATTTGGGGGTCCAGCCATGGAGAAGAGTTTAGACACTAAGATAATATAAGGAACACACACATTATAAAGAAATAACATTAGGATTCTCTTTTTAAGCTGTTCCTTAAAACACTAGTGCTTAGGAAATCTATTGGAGGCAGAAGCAGTCAAGGGTAGCCTAGGGTTAGGGTTAGGCTTAGGGTTAGGCTTAGGGTACGGCTTAGGGTACGGGTTCGGGGAGGGCTTCGGGTACCGCGTAAGGTATGGGTTAGGGTTAAGGTTAGGGTTAGTGTTAGGGTTAGGGCTCGGTTTAGGGTACGGGTTAGGATTAGGGTACGTGTTAGGGATAGGGTAGGGGTTAGCGTTAGGGTACGCGTTAGGGTTAGGGTAGTTATTAAACCTATCCCACTCTCTAGTTACCCCTTAGCACGTAAAGGAATATTATTTGGGGGTCCAGCCATGCAGAAGAGTTTAGACACTAGGATAAGATAAGGAACACACCCATTATAAAGAAATCACATTAGGATTCTCTTTTTAAGCTGTTCCTTAAAACACTAGTGCTTAGGAAATCTATTGGAGGCAGAAGCAGTCAAGGGTAGCCTAGGGTTAGGGTTAGGCTTACGGTTAGGCTTAGGGTACGGCTTAGGGTACGGGTTCGGGGAGGGCTTCGGTTACGGCGTAGGGTATGGGTTAGGGTTAGGGTTACGGTTAGTGTTAGGGTTAGGGCTCGGTTTAGGGTACGGGTTAGGATTAGGGTACGTGTTAGGGTTAGGGTAGGGGTTAGGGTTAGGGTACGCGTTAGGGTTAGGGTAGTTATTAAACCTCTCCCACTCTATAGATACCCCTTAGCACGTAAAGGAACATTATTTGGGGGTCCAGCCATGGAGAAGAGTTTAGACACTAAGATAATATAAGGAACACACCCATTATAAAGAAATCACATTAGGATTCTCTTTTTAAGCTGTTCCTTAAAACACTAGTGCTTAGGAAATCTATTGGAGGCAGAAGCAGTCAAGGGTAGCCTAGGGTTAGGGTTAGGCTTACGGTTAGGCTTAGGGTACGGCTTAGGGTACGGGTTCGGGGAGGGCTTCGGTTACGGCGTAGGGTATGGGTTAGGGTTAGGGTTACGGTTAGTGTTAGGGTTAGGGCTCGGTTTAGGGTACGGGTTAGGATTAGGGTACGTGTTAGGGTTAGGGTAGGGGTTAGGGTTAGGGTACGCGTTAGGGTTAGGGTAGTTATTAAACCTCTCCCACTCTATAGATACCCCTTAGCACGTAAAGGAACATTATTTGGGGGTCCAGCCATGGAGAAGAGTTTAGACACTAAGATAATATAAGGAACACACACATTATAAAGAAATCACATTAGGATTCTCTTTTTAAGCTGTTCCTTAAAACACTAGTGCTTAGGAAATCTATTGGAGGCAGAAGCAGTAAAGGGTAGCCTAGGGTTAGGGTTAGGCTTAGGGTTAGGCTTAGGGTACGGCTTAGGGTACGGTTTCGGGGAGGGCTTCGGGTACGGCGTAGGGTATGGGTTAGGGTTAGGGTTAGGGTTAGTGTTAGGGTTAGGGCTCGGTTTAGGGTACGGGTTAGGATTAGGTTACGTGTTAGGGTTTGGTAGGGGTTAGGGTTAGGGTACGCGTTAGGGTTAGGGTAGTTATTAAACCTATCCCACTCTCTCGATACCCCTTAGCACATAAAGGAATATTATTTGGGGGTCCAGCCATGGAGAAGAGTTTAGACACTAGGATTAGATAAGGAACACACCCATTATAAAGAAATCACATTAGGATTCTCTTTTTAAACTGTTCCTTAAAACACTAGTGCTTAGGAAATCTATTGTAGGCAGAAGCAGTCAAGGGTAGCATAGGGTTAGGGTTAGGCTTAGGGTTAGGCTTAGGGTACGGCTTAGGGTACGGGTTCGGGGAGGGCTGCGGGTACGGCGTAGGGTATGGGTTAGGGTTAGGGTTAGGGTTAGTGTTAGGGTTAGGGCTCGGTTTAGGGTACGGGTTAGGATTAGGGTACGTGTTAGGGTTAGGATAGGGGTTAGGGTTAGGGTACGCGTTAGGGTTAGGGTAGTTATTAAACCTATCCCACTCTCTCGATACCCCTTAGCACATAAAGGAATATTATTTAGGGGTCCAGCCATGGAGAAGAGTTTAGACACTAGGATTAGATAAGGAACACACCCATTATAAAGAAATCACATTAGGATTCTCTTTTTAAGCTGTTCCTTAAAACACTAGTGCTTAGGAAATCTATTGGAGGCAGAAGCAGTCAAGGGTAGCCTAGGGTTAGGGTTAGGCTTAGGGTACGGCTTAGGGTACGTGTTCGGGGAGGGCTTCGGGTTCGGCGTACGGTATGGGTTAGGGTTAGGGTTAGGTTTAGTGTTAGGGTTAGGGCTCGTTTTAGGGTACGGGTTAGGATTAAGATTCGTGTTAGGGTTAGGGTAGGGGTGAGGGTTAGGTTACGTGTTACAGATAGGGTAGTTATTAAACCTATCCCACTCTCTAGTTACCCATTAGCACGTAAAGGAATATTATTTGGGGGTCCAGCCATGGAGAAGAGTTTAGACACTAGGATAAGATAAGGAACACACCCATTATAAAGAAATCACATTAGGATTCTCTTTTTAAGCTGTTCCTTAAAACACTAGTGCTTAGGAAATCTATTGGAGGCAGAAGCAGTCAAGGGTAGACTAGGGTTAGGGTTAGGCTTAGGGTTAGGCTTAGGGTATGGCTTAGGGTACGGGTTCAGGGAGGGCTTCGGGTACGGCGTAGGGTATGGGTTAGGGTTAGGGTTAGGGTTAGTGTTAGGGTTAGGGCTCGGTTTAGGGTACGGGTTAGGATTAGGGTACGTGTTAGGGTTAGGATAGGGGTTAGGGTTAGGGTATGCGTTAGGGTTAGGGTAGTTATTAAACCTATCCCACTCTCTAGATACCCCTTAGCACGTAAAGGAATATTATTAGGGGGTCCAGCCATGGAGAAGAGTTTAGACACTAAGATAATATAAGGAACACACACATTATAAAGAAATCACATTAGGATTCTCTTTTTAAGCTGTTCCTTAAAACACTAGTGCTTAGGAAATCTATTGGAGGCAGAAGCAGTCAAGGGTAGCCTCGGGTTAGGGTTAGGCTTACGGTTAGGCTTAGGGTACGGCTTAGGGTACGTGTTCGGGGAGGGCTTCGCGTACGGCGTAGGGTATGGGTTAGGGTTAGGGATAGGGTTAGTGTTAGGGTTAGGGCTCGTTTTAGGGTACGGGTTAGGATTAGAGTTCGTTTTAGGGTTAGGGTAGGGGTTAGGGTTAGGGTACGTGTTACGAATAGGGTAGTTATTAAACCTATCCCACTCTCTAGTTACCCCTTAGTACGTAAAGGAATATTATTTGGGGGTCGAGCCATGGAGAAGACTTTAGACACTAAGATAATATAAGTAATACACACATTATAAAGAAATCACATTAGGATTCTCTTTTTAAGCTGTTCCTTAAAACACTAGTGCTTAGGAAATCTATTGGAGGCAGAAGCAGTCAAGGGTAGCCTAGGGTGAGGGTTAGGCTTAGGGTTAGGCTTAGGGTACGGCTTAGGGTACGGGTTCGGGGAGGGCTTCGGGTACGGCGTAGGGTATGGGTTAGGGTTAGGGTTAGGGTTAGTGTTAGGGTTAGGGCTCGGTTTAGGGTACGGGTTAGGATTAGGGTACGTGTTAGGGTTAGGGTAGGGGTTAGGGTTAGGGTACGCGTTAGAGTTAGGGTAGTGATTAAACCTATCCCACTCTCTCGATACCCCTTAGCACATAAAGGAATATTATTTGGGGGTCCAGCCATGGAGAAGAGTTTAGACACTAGGATTAGATAAGGAACACACCCATTATAAAGAAATCACATTAGGATTCTCTTTTTAAGCTGTTCCTTAAAACACTAGTGCTTAGGAAATCTATTGGAGGCAGAAGCAGTCAAGGGTAGCCTAGGGTTAGGGTTAGGCTTAGGGTTAGGCTTAGGGTACGGCTTAGGGTACGTGTTCGGGGAGGGCTTCGGGTACGGCGTAGGGTATGGGTTAGGGTTAGGGTTAGGTTTAGTGTTAGGGTTAGGGCTCGTTTTAGGGTACGGGTTAGGATTAGGGTTCGTGTTAGGGTTAGGGTAGGGGTTAGGGTTAGGGTACGTGTTACGGATAGGGTAGTTATTAAACCTATCCCACTCTCTAGTTACCCATTAGCACGTAAAGGAATATTATTTGGGTGTCCAGCCATGGAGAAGAGTTTAGATACTAGGATAAGATAATGAACACACCCATTATAAAGAAATCACATTAGGATTCTCTTTTTAAGCTGTTCCTTAAAACACTAGTGCTTAGGAAATCTATTGGAGCCAGAAGCAGTCAAGGGTAGCCTAGGGTTAGGGTTAGGCTTACGGTTAGGCTTAGGGTACGGCTTAGGGTACGTGTTCAGGGAGGGCTTCGGGTACGGCGTAGTGTATGGGTTAAGGTTAGGGTTAGGGTTAGTGTTAGGGTTAGGGCTCGGTTTAGGGTACGGGTTAGGATTAGGGTACATGTTAGGGTTAGGGTAGGGGTTAGGGTTAGGGTACGCGTTACGGTTAGGGTAGTTATTAAACCTATCCCACTCTCTAGATACCCCTTAGCACGTAAAGGAATATTATTTGGGGGTCCAGCCATGGAGAAGAGTTTAGACACTAAGATAATATAAGGAACACACACATTATAAAGAAATAACATTAGGATTCTCTTTTTAAGCTGTTCCTTAAAACACTAGTGCTTAGGAAATCTATTGGAGGCAGAAGCAGTCAAGGGTAGCCTAGGGTTAGGGTTAGGCTTAGGGTTAGGCTTAGGGTACGGCTTAGGGTACGGGTTCGGGGAGGGCTTCGGGTACCGCGTAGGGTATGGGTTAGGGTTAAGGTTAGGGTTAGTGTTAGGGTTAGGGCTCGGTTTAGGGTACGGGTTAGGATTAGGGTACGTGTTAGGGATAGGGTAGGGGTTAGCGTTAGGGTACGCGTTAGGGTTAGGGTAGTTATTAAACCTATCCCACTCTCTAGTTACCCCTTAGCACGTAAAGGAATATTATTTGGGGGTCCAGCCATGCAGAAGAGTTTAGACACTAGGATAAGATAAGGAACACACCCATTATAAAGAAATCACATTAGGATTCTCTTTTTAAGCTGTTCCTTAAAACACTAGTGCTTAGGAAATCTATTGGAGGCAGAAGCAGTCAAGGGTAGCCTAGGGTTAGGGTTAGGCTTACGGTTAGGCTTAGGGTACGGCTTAGGGTACGGGTTCGGGGAGGGCTTCGGTTACGGCGTAGGGTATGGGTTAGGGTTAGGGTTACGGTTAGTGTTAGGGTTAGGGCTCGGTTTAGGGTACGGGTTAGGATTAGGGTACGTGTTAGGGTTAGGGTAGGGGTTAGGGTTAGGGTACGCGTTAGGGTTAGGGTAGTTATTAAACCTCTCCCACTCTATAGATACCCCTTAGCACGTAAAGGAACATTATTTGGGGGTCCAGCCATGGAGAAGAGTTTAGACACTAAGATAATATAAGGAACACACACATTATAAAGAAATCACATTAGGATTCTCTTTTTAAGCTGTTCCTTAAAACACTAGTGCTTAGGAAATCTATTGGAGGCAGAAGCAGTAAAGGGTAGCCTAGGGTTAGGGTTAGGCTTAGGGTTAGGCTTAGGGTACGGCTTAGGGTACGGTTTCGGGGAGGGCTTCGGGTACGGCGTAGGGTATGGGTTAGGGTTAGGGTTAGGGTTAGTGTTAGGGTTAGGGCTCGGTTTAGGGTACGGGTTAGGATTAGGTTACGTGTTAGGGTTTGGTAGGGGTTAGGGTTAGGGTACGCGTTAGGGTTAGGGTAGTTATTAAACCTATCCCACTCTCTCGATACCCCTTAGCACATAAAGGAATATTATTTGGGGGTCCAGCCATGGAGAAGAGTTTAGACACTAGGATTAGATAAGGAACACACCCATTATAAAGAAATCACATTAGGATTCTCTTTTTAAGCTGTTCCTTAAAACACTAGTGCTTAGGAAATCTATTGTAGGCAGAAGCAGTCAAGGGTAGCATAGGGTTAGGGTTAGGCTTAGGGTTAGGCTTAGGGTACGGCTTAGGGTACGGGTTCGGGGAGGGCTGCGGGTACGGCGTAGGGTATGGGTTAGGGTTAGGGTTAGGGTTAGTGTTAGGGTTAGGGCTCGGTTTAGGGTACGGGTTAGGATTAGGGTACGTGTTAGGGTTAGGATAGGGGTTAGGGTTAGGGTACGCGTTAGGGTTAGGGTAGTTATTAAACCTATCCCACTCTCTAGATACCCCTTAGCACGCAAAGGAATATTATTAGGGTGTCCAGCCATGGAGAAGAGTTTAGACACTAAGATAATATAAGGAACACACACATTATAAAGAAATCACATTAGGATTCTCTTTTTAAGCTGTTCCTTAAAACACTAGTGGTTAGGAAATCTATTGGAGGCAGAAGCAGTCAAGGGTAGCCTAGGGTTAGGGTTAGGCTTACGGTTAGGCTTAGGGTACGGCTTAGGGTACGTGTTCGGGGAGGGCTTCGGGCACGGCGTAGGGTATGGGTTAGGGTTAGGGTTAGGGTTATTGTTAGGGTTAGGGCTCGTTTTAGGGTACGGGTTAGGATTAGGGTTCGTGTTAGGGTTAGGGTAGGGGTTAGGGTTAGGGTACGTGTTACGAATAGGGTAGTTATTAAACCTATCCCACTCTCTAGTTACCCCTTAGTACGTAAAGTAATATTATTTGGGGGTCCAGCCATGGAGAAGAGTTTAGACACTAGGATAAGATAAGGAACACACCCATTATAAAGAAATCACATTAGGATTCTCTTTTTAAGCTGTTCCTTAAAACACTAGTGCTTAGGAAATGTATTGGAGGCAGAAGCAGTCAAGGGTAGCCTAGGGTTAGGGTTAGGCTTAGGGTTAGGCTTAGGGTACGGCTTAGGGTACGGGTTCGGGGAGGGCTTCGGTTACGGCGTAGGGTATGGGTTAGGGTTAGGGTTACGGTTAGTGTTAGGGTTAGGGCTCGGTTTAGGGTACGGGTTAGGATTAGGGTACGTGTTAGGGTTAGGGTAGGGGTTAGGGTTAGGGTACGCGTTAGGGTTAGGGTAGTTATTAAACCTCTCCCACTCTATAGATACCCATTAGCACGTAAAGGAACATTATTTGGGGGTCCAGCCATGGAGAAGAGTTTAGACACTAAGATAATATAAGGAACACACACATTATAAAGAAATCACATTAGGATTCTCTTTTTAAGCTGTTCCTTAAAACACTAGTGCTTAGGAAATCTATTGGAGGCAGAAGCAGTCAAGGGTAGCCTAGGGTTAGGGTTAGGCTTAGGGTTAGGCTTAGGGTGCGGCTTAGGGTACGGTTTCGGGGAGGGCTTCGGGTACGGCGTAGGGTATGGGTTAGGGTTAGGGTTAGGGTTAGTGTTAGGGTTAGGGCTCGGTTTAGGGTACGGGTTAGGATTAGGTTACGTGTTAGGGTTTGGTAGGGGTTAGGGTTAGGGTACGCGTTAGGGTTAGGGTAGTGATTAAACCTATCCCACTCTCTCGATACCCCTTAGCACATAAAGGAATATTATTTGGGGGTCCAGCCATGGAGAAGAGTTTAGACACTAGGATTAGATAAGGAACACACCCATTATAAAGAAATCACATTAGGATTCTCTTTTTAAGCTGTTCCTTAAAACACTAGTGCTTAGGAAATCTATTGTAGGCAGAAGCAGTCAAGGGTAGCCTAGGGTTAGGGTTAGGCTTAGGGTTAGGCTTAGGGTACGGCTTAGGGTACGGGTTCGGGGAGGGCTTCGGGTACGGCGTAGGGTATGGGTTAGGGTTAGGGTTAGGTTTAGTGTTAGGGTTAGGGCTCGTTTTAGGGTACGGGTTAGGATTAGGGTTCGTGTTAGGGTTAGGGTAGGGGTTAGGGTTAGGGTACGTGTTACGGATAGGGTAGTTATTAAACCTATCCCACTCTCTAGTTACCCATTAGCACGTAAAGGAATATTATTTGGGTGTCCAGCCATGGAGAAGAGTTTAGATACTAGGATAAGATAATGAACACACCCATTATAAAGAAATCACATTAGGATTCTCTTTTTAAGCTGTTCCTTAAAACACTAGTGCTTAGGAAATCTATTGGAGCCAGAAGCAGTCAAGGGTATCCTAGGGTTAGGGTTAGGCTTACGGTTAGGCTTAGGGTACGGCTTAGGGTACGTGTTCAGGGAGGGCTTCGGGTACGGCGTAGTGTATGGGTTAAGGTTAGGGTTAGGGTTAGTGTTAGGGTTAGGGCTCGGTTTAGGGTACGGGTTAGGATTAGGGTACATGTTAGGGTTAGGGTAGGGGTTAGGGTTAGGGTACGCGTTACGGTTAGGGTAGTTATTAAACCTATCCCACTCTCTAGATACCCCTTAGCACGTAAAGGAATATTATTTGGGGGTCCAGCCATGGAGAAGAGTTTAGACACTAAGATAATATAAGGAACACACACATTATAAAGAAATAACATTAGGATTCTCTTTTTAAGCTGTTCCTTAAAACACTAGTGCTTAGGAAATCTATTGGAGGCAGAAGCAGTCAAGGGTAGCCTAGGGTTAGGGTTAGGCTTAGGGTTAGGCTTAGGGTACGGCTTAGGGTACGGGTTCGGGGAGGGCTTCGGGTACGGCGTAGGGTATGGGTTAGGGTTAAGGTTAGGGTTAGTGTTAGGGTTAGGGCTCGGTTTAGGGTACGGGTTAGGATTAGGGTACGTGTTAGGGATAGGGTAGGGGTTAGCGTTAGGGTACGCGTTAGGGTTAGGGTAGTTATTAAACCTATCCCACTCTCTAGTTACCCCTTAGCACGTAAAGGAATATTATTTGGGGGTCCAGCCATGCAGAAGAGTTTAGACACTAGGATAAGATAAGGAACACACCCATTATAAAGAAATCACATTAGGATTCTCTTTTTAAGCTGTTCCTTAAAACACTAGTGCTTAGGAAATCTATTGGAGGCAGAAGCAGTCAAGGGTAGCCTAGGGTTAGGGTTAGGCTTACGGTTAGGCTTAGGGTACGGCTTAGGGTACGGGTTCGGGGAGGGCTTCGGTTACGGCGTAGGGTATGGGTTAGGGTTAGGGTTACGGTTAGTGTTAGGGTTAGGGCTCGGTTTAGGGTACGGGTTAGGATTAGGGTACGTGTTAGGGTTAGGGTAGGGGTTAGGGTTAGGGTACGCGTTAGGGTTAGGGTAGTTATTAAACCTCTCCCACTCTATAGATACCCCTTAGCACGTAAAGGAACATTATTTGGGGGTCCAGCCATGGAGAAGAGTTTAGACACTAAGATAATATAAGGAACACACCCATTATAAAGAAATCACATTAGGATTCTCTTTTTAAGCTGTTCCTTAAAACACTAGTGCTTAGGAAATCTATTGGAGGCAGAAGCAGTCAAGGGTAGCCTAGGGTTAGGTTTAGGCTTACGGTTAGGCTTAGGGTACGGCTTAGGGTACGGGTTCGGGGAGGGCTTCGGTTACGGCGTAGGGTATGGGTTAGGGTTAGGGTTACGGTTAGTGTTAGGGTTAGGGCTCGGTTTAGGGTACGGGTTAGGATTAGGGTACGTGTTAGGGTTAGGGTAGGGGTTAGGGTTAGGGTACGCGTTAGGGTTAGGGTAGTTATTAAACCTCTCCCACTCTATAGATACCCCTTAGCACGTAAAGGAACATTATTTGGGGGTCCAGCCATGGAGAAGAGTTTAGACACTAAGATAATATAAGGAACACACACATTATAAAGAAATCACATTAGGATTCTCTTTTTAAGCTGTTCCTTAAAACACTAGTGCTTAGGAAATCTATTGGAGGCAGAAGCAGTAAAGGGTAGCCTAGGGTTAGGGTTAGGCTTAGGGTTAGGCTTAGGGTACGGCTTAGGGTACGGTTTCGGGGAGGGCTTCGGGTACGGCGTAGGGTATGGGTTAGGGTTAGGGTTAGGGTTAGTGTTAGGGTTAGGGCTCGGTTTAGGGTACGGGTTAGGATTAGGTTACGTGTTAGGGTTTGGTAGGGGTTAGGGTTAGGGTACGCGTTAGGGTTAGGGTAGTGATTAAACCTATCCCACTCTCTCGATACCCCTTAGCACATAAAGGAATATTATTTGGGGGTCCAGCCATGGAGAAGAGTTTAGACACTAGGATTAGATAAGGAACACACCCATTATAAAGAAATCACATTAGGATTCTCTTTTTAAGCTGTTCCTTAAAACACTAGTGCTTAGGAAATCTATTGTAGGCAGAAGCAGTCAAGGGTAGCATAGGGTTAGGGTTAGGCTTAGGGTTAGGCTTAGGGTACGGCTTAGGGTACGGGTTCGGGGAGGGCTGCGGGTACGGCGTAGGGTATGGGTTAGGGTTAGGGTTAGGGTTAGTGTTAGGGTTAGGGCTCGGTTTAGGGTACGGGTTAGGATTAGGGTACGTGTTAGGGTTAGGATAGGGGTTAGGGTTAGGGTACGCGTTAGGGTTAGGGTAGTTATTAAACCTATCCCACTCTCTAGATACCCCTTAGCACGCAAAGGAATATTATTAGGGTGTCCAGCCATGGAGAAGAGTTTAGACACTAAGATAATATAAGGAACACACACATTATAAAGAAATCACATTAGGATTCTCTTTTTAAGCTGTTCCTTAAAACACTAGTGGTTAGGAAATCTATTGGAGGCAGAAGCAGTCAAGGGTAGCCTAGGGTTAGGGTTAGGCTTACGGTTAGGCTTAGGGTACGGCTTAGGGTACGTGTTCGGGGAGGGCTTCGGGCACGGCGTAGGGTATGGGTTAGGGTTAGGGTTAGGGTTATTGTTAGGGTTAGGGCTCGTTTTAGGGTACGGGTTAGGATTAGGGTTCGTGTTAGGGTTAGGGTAGGGGTTAGGGTTAGGGTACGTGTTACGAATAGGGTAGTTATTAAACCTATCCCACTCTCTAGTTACCCCTTAGTACGTAAAGTAATATTATTTGGGGGTCCAGCCATGGAGAAGAGTTTAGACACTAGGATAAGATAAGGAACACACCCATTATAAAGAAATCACATTAGGATTCTCTTTTTAAGCTGTTCCTTAAAACACTAGTGCTTAGGAAATGTATTGGAGGCAGAAGCAGTCAAGGGTAGCCTAGGGTTAGGGTTAGGCTTAGGGTTAGGCTTAGGGTACGGCTTAGGGTACGGGTTCGGGGAGGGCTTCGGTAACGGCGTAGGGTATGGGTTAGGGTTAGGGTTACGGTTAGTGTTAGGGTTAGGGCTCGGTTTAGGGTACGGGTTAGGATTAGGGTACGTGTTAGGGTTAGGGTAGGGGTTAGGGTTAGGGTACGCGTTAGGGTTAGGGTAGTTATTAAACCTCTCCCACTCTATAGATACCCATTAGCACGTAAAGGAACATTATTTGGGGGTCCAGCCATGGAGAAGAGTTTAGACACTAAGATAATATAAGGAACACACACATTATAAAGAAATCACATTAGGATTCTCTTTTTAAGCTGTTCCTTAAAACACTAGTGCTTAGGAAATCTATTGGAGGCAGAAGCAGTCAAGGGTAGCCTAGGGTTAGGGTTAGGCTTAGGGTACGGCTTAGGGTACGGCTTAGGGTACGGTTTCGGGGAGGGCTTCGGGTACGGCGTAGGGTATGGGTTAGGGTTAGGGTTAGGGTTAGTGTTAGGGTTAGGGCTCGGTTTAGGGTACGGGTTAGGATTAGGTTACGTGTTAGGGTTTGGTAGGGGTTAGGGTTAGGGTACGCGTTAGGGTTAGGGTAGTGATTAAACCTATCCCACTCTCTCGATACCCCTTAGCACATAAAGGAATATTATTTGGGGGTCCAGCCATGGAGAAGAGTTTAGACACTAGGATTAGATAAGGAACACACCCATTATAAAGAAATCACATTAGGATTCTCTTTTTAAGCTGTTCCTTAAAACACTAGTGCTTAGGAAATCTATTGTAGGCAGAAGCAGTCAAGGGTAGCATAGGGTTAGGGTTAGGCTTAGGGTTAGGCTTAGGGTACGGCTTAGGGTACGGGTTCGGGGAGGGCTTCGGGTACGGCGTAGGGTATGGGTTAGGGTTAGGGTTAGGGTTAGTGTTAGGGTTAGGGCTCGGTTTAGGGTACGGGTTAGGATTAGGGTACGTGTTAGGGTTAGGATAGGGGTTAGGGTTAGGGTACGCGTTAGGGTTAGGGTAGTTATTAAACCTATCCCACTCTCTAGATACCCCTTAGCACGCAAAGGAATATTATTAGGGTGTCCAGCCATGGAGAAGAGTTTAGACACTAAGATAATATAAGGAACACACACATTATAAAGAAATCACATTAGGATTCTCTTTTTAAGCTGTTCCTTAAAACACTAGTGGTTAGGAAATCTATTGGAGGCAGAAGCAGTCAAGGGTAGCCTAGGGTTAGGGTTAGGCTTACGGTTAGGCTTAGGGTACGGCTTAGGGTACGTGTTCGGGGAGGGCTTCGGGCACGGCGTAGGGTATGGGTTAGGTTTAGGGTTAGGGTTAGTGTTAGGGTTAGGGCTCGTTTTAGGGTACGGGTTAGGATTAGGGTTCGTGTTAGGGTTAGGGTAGGGGTTAGGGTTAGGGTACGTGTTACGAATAGGGTAGTTATTAAACCTATCCCACTCTCTAGTTACCCCTTAGTACGTAAAGTAATATTATTTGGGGGTCCAGCCATGGAGAAGAGTTTAGACACTAGGATAAGATAAGGAACACACCCATTATAAAGAAATCACATTAGGATTCTCTTTTTAAGCTGTTCCTTAAAACACTAGTGCTTAGGAAATGTATTGGAGGCAGAAGCAGTCAAGGGTAGCCTAGGGTTAGGGTTAGGCTTAGGGTTAGGCTTAGGGTACGGCTTAGGGTACGGGTTCGGGGAGGGCTTCGGTTACGGCGTAGGGTATGGGTTAGGGTTAGGGTTACGGTTAGTGTTAGGGTTAGGGCTCGGTTTAGGGTACGGGTTAGGATTAGGGTACGTGTTAGGGTTAGGGTAGGAGTTAGGGTTAGGGTACGCGTTAGGGTTAGGGTAGTTATTAAACCTCTCCCACTCTATAGATACCCCTTAGCACGTAAAGGAACATTATTTGGGGGTCCAGCCATGGAGAAGAGTTTAGACACTAAGATAATATAAGGAACACACACATTATAAAGAAATCACATTAGGATTCTCTTTTTAAGCTGTTCCTTAAAACACTAGTGCTTAGGAAATTCATTGGAGGCAGAAGCAGTCAAGGGTAGCCTAGGGTTAGGGTTAGGCTTAGGGTTAGGCTTAGGGTACGGCTTAGGGTACGGGTTTGGGGAGGGCTTCGGGTACGGCGTAGGGTATGGGTTAGGGTTAGGGTTAGGGTTAGTGTTAGGGTTAGGGCTCGGTTTAGGGTACGGGTTAGGATTAGGGTACGTGTTAGGGTTAGGGTAGGGGTTAGGGTTAGGGTACGCGTTAGGGTTAGGGTAGTTATTAAACCTATCCCACTCTCTAGATACCCCTTAGCACGTAAAGGAATATTATTTGGGGGTCCAGCCATGGAGAAGAGTTTAGACAGTAAGATAATATAAGGAACACACACATTATAAAGAAATCACATTAGGATTCTCTTTTTAAGCTGTTCCTTAAAACTCTAGTGCTTAGGCAATCTATTGGAGGCAGAAGCAGTCAAGGGTAGCCTAGGGTTAGGGTTAGGCTTAGGGTTAGGCTTAGGGTACGGCTTAGGGTACGGGTTCGGGGAGGGCTTCGGGTACGGCGTAGGGTATGGGTTAGGGTTAGGGTTAGGTTAGTGTTAGGGTTAGGGCTCGGTTTAGGGTACGGGTTAGGATTAGGGTACGTGTTAGGGTTAGGGTAGGGGTTAGGGTTAGGGTACGCGTTAGGGTTAGGGTAGTGATTAAACCTATCCCACTCTCTAGATACCCCTTAGCACATAAAGGAATATTATTTGGGGGTCCAGCCATGGAGAAGAGTTTAGACACTAGGATTAGATAAGGAACACACCCATTATAAAGAAATCACATTAGGATTCTGTTTTTAAGCTGTTCCTTAAAACACTAGTGCTTAGGAAATCTATTGGAGGCAGAAGCAGTCAAGGGTAGCCTAGGGTTGGGGTTAGGCTTAGGGTTAGGCTTAGGGTACGGCTTAGGGTACGTGTTCGGGGAGGGCTTCGGGTACGGCGTAGGGTATGCGTTAGGGTTAGGGTTAGGGTTAGTGTTAGGGTTAGGGCTCGTTTTAGGGTACGGGTTAGGATTAGGGTTCGTGTTAGGGTTAGGGTAGGGGTTAGGGTTAGGGTACGTGTTACGGATAGGGTAGTTATTAAACCTATCCCACTCTCTAGTTACCCCTTAGCACGTAAAGGAATATTATTTGGGGGTCCAGCCATGGAGAAGAGTTTAGACACTAGGATAAGATAAGGAACACACCCATTATAAAGAAATCACATTAGGATTCTCTTTTTAAGCTGTTCCTTAAAACACTAGTGCTTAGGAAATCTATTGGAGGCAGAAGCAGTCAAGGGTAGCCTAGGGTTAGGGTTAGGCCTTAGGGTTAGGCTTAGGGTACGGCTTAGGGTACGGGTTCGGGGAGGGCTTCGGGTACGGCGTAGGGTATGGGTTAGGGTTAGGGTTAGGTTTAGTGTTAGGGTTAGGGCTCGGTTTAGGGTACGGGTTAGGATTAGGGTACGTGTTAGGGTTAGGGTAGGGGTTAGGGTTAGGGTACGCGTTAGGGTTAGGGTAGTGATTAAACCTATCCCACTCTCTCGATACCCCTTAGCACATAAAGGAATATTATTTGGGGGTCCAGCCATGGAGAAGAGTTTAGACACGAGGATTAGATAAGGAACACACCCATTATAAAGAAATCACATTAGGATTCTCTTTTTAAGCTGTTCCTTAAAACACTAGTGCTTAGGAAATCTATTGGAGGCAGAAGCAGTCAAGGGTAGCCTAGGGTTAGGGTTAGGCTTAGGGTTAGGCTTAGGGTACGGCTTAGGGTACGTGTTCGGGAGGGCTTCGGGTACGGCGTAGGGTATGGGTTAGGGTTAGGGTTAGGTTTAGTGTTAGGGTTAGGGCTCGTTTTGGGGTACGTGTTAGGATTAGGGTTTGTGTTAGGGTTAGGGTAGGGGTTAGGGTTAGGGAACGTGTTACGGATAGGGTAGTTATTAAACCTATCCCACTCTCTAGTTACCCATTTGCACGTAAAGGAATATTATTTGGGGGTCCAGCCATGGAGAAGAGTTTAGACACTAGGATAAGATAATGAACACACCCATTATTAAGAAATCACATTAGGATTCTCTTTTTAAGCTGTTCCTTAAAACACTAGTGCTTAGGAATTCTATTGGAGGCAGAAGCAGTCAAGGGTAGCCTAGGGTTAGGGTTAGGCTTAGGGTTAGGCTTAGGGTACGTCTTAGGGTACGTGTTCGGGGAGGGCTTCGGGTACGGCGTAGGGTATGGGTTAGGGTTAGGGTTAGGGTTAGTGTTAGGGTTAGGGCTCTTTTTAGGGTTCGGGTTAGGATTAGGGTTCGTGTTAGGGTTAGGGTAGGGGTTAGGGTTAGGGTACGTGTTACGAATAGGGTAGTTATTAAACCTATCCCACTCTCTAGTTACCCCTTAGTACGTAAAGGAATATTATTTGGGGGTCGAGCCATGGAGAAGACTTTAGACACTAAGATAATATAAGGAACACACACATTATAAAGAAATCACATTAGGATTCTCTTTTTAAGCTGTTCCTTAAAACACTAGTGCTTAGGAAATGTATTGGAGGCAGAAGCAGTCAAGGGTAGCCTAGGGTTAGGTTTAGGCTTAGGGTTAGGCTTAGGGTACGGCTTAGGGTACGGGTTCGGGGAGGGCTTCGGGTACGGCGTAGGGTATGGGTTAGGGTTAGGGTTAGGGTTAGTGTTAGGGTTAGGGCTCGGTTTAGGGTACGGGTTAGGATTAGGGTACGTGTTAGGGTTAGGGTAGGGGTTAGGGTTAGGGTACGCGTTAGAGTTAGGGTAGTGATTAAACCTATCCCACTCTCTCGATACCCCTTAGCACATAAAGGAATATTATTTGGGGGTCCAGCCATGGAGAAGAGTTTAGACACTAGGATTAGATAAGGAACACACCCATTATAAAGAAATCACATTAGGATTCTCTTTTAAGCTGTTCCTTAAAACACTAGTGCTTAGGAAATCTATTGGAGGCAGAAGCAGTCAAGGGTAGCCTAGGGTTAGGGTTAGGCTTAGGGTTAGGCTTAGGGTACGCTTAGGGTACGTGTTCGGGGAGGGCTTCGGGTACGGCGTAGGGTATGGGTTAGGGTTAGGGTTAGGTTTAGTGTTAGGGTTAGGGCTCGTTTTAGGGTACGGGTTAGGATTAGGGTTCGTGTTAGGGTTAGGGTAGGGGTTAGGGTTAGGGTACGTGTTACGGATAGGGTAGTTATTAAACCTATCCCACTCTCTAGTTACCCATTAGCACGTAAAGGAATATTATTTGGGTGTCCAGCCATGGAGAAGAGTTTAGATACTAGGATAAGATAATGAACACACCCATTATAAAGAAATCACATTAGGATTCTCTTTTTAAGCTGTTCCTTAAAACACTAGTGCTTAGGAAATCTATTGGAGCCAGAAGCAGTCAAGGGTAGCCTAGGGTTAGGGTTAGGCTTACGGTTAGGCTTAGGGTACGGCTTAGGGTACGTGTTCAGGGAGGGCTTCGGGTACGGCGTAGGGTATGGGTTAAGGTTAGGGTTAGGGTTAGTGTTAGGGTTAGGGCTCGGTTTAGGGTACGGGTTAGGATTAGGGTACATGTTAGGGTTAGGGTAGGGGTTAGGGTTAGGGTACGCGTTACGGTTAGGGTAGTTATTAAACCTATCCCACTCTCTAGATACCCCTTAGCACGTAAAGGAATATTATTTGGGGGTCCAGCCATGGAGAAGAGTTTAGACACTAAGATAATATAAGGAACACACACATTATAAAGAAATAACATTAGGATTCTCTTTTTAAGCTGTTCCTTAAAACACTAGTGCTTAGGAAATCTATTGGAGGCAGAAGCAGTCAAGGGTAGCCTAGGGTTAGGGTTAGGCTTAGGGTTAGGCTTAGGGTACGGCTTAGGGTACGGGTTCGGGGAGGGCTTCGGGTACGGCGTAGGGTATGGGTTAGGGTTAAGGTTAGGGTTAGTGTTAGGGTTAGGGCTCGGTTTAGGGTACGGGTTAGGATTAGGGTACGTGTTAGGGATAGGGTAGGGGTTAGCGTTAGGGTACGCGTTAGGGTTAGGGTAGTTATTAAACCTATCCCACTCTCTAGTTACCCCTTAGCACGTAAAGGAATATTATTTGGGGGTCCAGCCATGCAGAAGAGTTTAGACACTAGGATAATATAAGGAACACACCCATTATAAAGAAATCACATTAGGATTCTCTTTTTAAGCTGTTCCTTAAAACACTAGTGCTTAGGAAATCTATTGGAGGCAGAAGCAGTCAAGGGTAGCCTAGGGTTAGGGTTAGGCTTAGGGTTAGGCTTAGGGTACGGCTTAGGGTACGGGTTCGGGGAGGGCTTCGGGTACGGCGTAGGGTATGGGTTAGGGTTAGGGTTAGGGTTAGTGTTAGGGTTAGGGCTCGGTTTAGGGTACGGGTTAGGATTAGGTTACATGTTAGGGTTAGGGTAGGGGTTAGGGTTAGGGTACGCGTTAGGGTTAGGGTAGTGATTAAACCTATCCCACTCTCTCGATACCCCTTAGCACATAAAGGAATATTATTTAGGGGTCCAGCCATGGAGAAGAGTTTAGACACTAGGATTAGATAAGGAACACACCCATTATAAAGAAATCACATTAGGATTCTCTTTTTAAGCTGTTCCTTAAAACACTAGTGCTTAGGAAATCTATTGGAGGCAGAAGCAGTCAAGGGTAGCCTAGGGTTAGGGTTAGGCTTAGGGTACGGCTTAGGGTACGTGTTCGGGGAGGGCTTCGGGTTCGGCGTACGGTATGGGTTAGGGTTAGGGTTAGGTTTAGTGTTAGGGTTAGGGCTCGTTTTAGGGTACGGGTTAGGATTAAGATTCGTGTTAGGGTTAGGGTAGGGGTGAGGGTTAGGTTACGTGTTACAGATAGGGTAGTTATTAAACCTATCCCACTCTCTAGTTACCCATTAGCACGTAAAGGAATATTATTTGGGGGTCCAGCCATGGAGAAGAGTTTAGACACTAGGATAAGATAAGGAACACACCCATTATAAAGAAATCACATTAGGATTCTCTTTTTAAGCTGTTCCTTAAAACACTAGTGCTTAGGAAATCTATTGGAGGCAGAAGCAGTCAAGGGTAGACTAGGGTTAGGGTTAGGCTTAGGGTTAGGCTTAGGGTATGGCTTAGGGTACGGGTTCAGGGAGGGCTTCGGGTACGGCGTAGGGTATGGGTTAGGGTTAGGGTTAGGGTTAGTGTTAGGGTTAGGGCTCGGTTTAGGGTACGGGTTAGGATTAGGGTACGTGTTAGGGTTAGGATAGGGGTTAGGGTTAGGGTATGCGTTAGGGTTAGGGTAGTTATTAAACCTATCCCACTCTCTAGATACCCCTTAGCACGTAAAGGAATATTATTAGGGGGTCCAGCCATGGAGAAGAGTTTAGACACTAAGATAATATAAGGAACACACACATTATAAAGAAATCACATTAGGATTCTCTTTTTAAGCTGTTCCTTAAAACACTAGTGCTTAGGAAATCTATTGGAGGCAGAAGCAGTCAAGGGTAGCCTCGGGTTAGGGTTAGGCTTACGGTTAGGCTTAGGGTACGGCTTAGGGTACGTGTTCGGGGAGGGCTTCGCGTACGGCGTAGGGTATGGGTTAGGGTTAGGGATAGGGTTAGTGTTAGGGTTAGGGCTCGTTTTAGGGTACGGGTTAGGATTAGAGTTCGTTTTAGGGTTAGGGTAGGGGTTAGGGTTAGGGTACGTGTTACGAATAGGGTAGTTATTAAACCTATCCCACTCTCTAGTTACCCCTTAGTACGTAAAGGAATATTATTTGGGGGTCGAGCCATGGAGAAGACTTTAGACACTAAGATAATATAAGTAATACACACATTATAAAGAAATCACATTAGGATTCTCTTTTTAAGCTGTTCCTTAAAACACTAGTGCTTAGGAAATCTATTGGAGGCAGAAGCAGTCAAGGGTAGCCTAGGGTGAGGGTTAGGCTTAGGGTTAGGCTTAGGGTACGGCTTAGGGTACGGGTTCGGGGAGGGCTTCGGGTACGGCGTAGGGTATGGGTTAGGGTTAGGGTTAGGGTTAGTGTTAGGGTTAGGGCTCGGTTTAGGGTACGGGTTAGGATTAGGGTACGTGTTAGGGTTAGGGTAGGGGTTAGGGTTAGGGTACGCGTTAGAGTTAGGGTAGTGATTAAACCTATCCCACTCTCTCGATACCCCTTAGCACATAAAGGAATATTATTTGGGGGTCCAGCCATGGAGAAGAGTTTAGACACTAGGATTAGATAAGGAACACACCCATTATAAAGAAATCACATTAGGATTCTCTTTTTAAGCTGTTCCTTAAAACACTAGTGCTTAGGAAATCTATTGGAGGCAGAAGCAGTCAAGGGTAGCCTAGGGTTAGGGTTAGGCTTAGGGTTAGGCTTAGGGTACGGCTTAGGGTACGTGTTCGGGGAGGGCTTCGGGTACGGCGTAGGGTATGGGTTAGGGTTAGGGTTAGGTTTAGTGTTAGGGTTAGGGCTCGTTTTAGGGTACGGGTTAGGATTAGGGTTCGTGTTAGGGTTAGGGTAGGGGTTAGGGTTAGGGTACGTGTTACGGATAGGGTAGTTATTAAACCTATCCCACTCTCTAGTTACCCATTAGCACGTAAAGGAATATTATTTGGGTGTCCAGCCATGGAGAAGAGTTTAGATACTAGGATAAGATAATGAACACACCCATTATAAAGAAATCACATTAGGATTCTCTTTTTAAGCTGTTCCTTAAAACACTAGTGCTTAGGAAATCTATTGGAGCCAGAAGCAGTCAAGGGTAGCCTAGGGTTAGGGTTAGGCTTACGGTTAGGCTTAGGGTACGGCTTAGGGTACGTGTTCAGGGAGGGCTTCGGGTACGGCGTAGTGTATGGGTTAAGGTTAGGGTTAGGGTTAGTGTTAGGGTTAGGGCTCGGTTTAGGGTACGGGTTAGGATTAGGGTACATGTTAGGGTTAGGGTAGGGGTTAGGGTTAGGGTACGCGTTACGGTTAGGGTAGTTATTAAACCTATCCCACTCTCTAGATACCCCTTAGCACGTAAAGGAATATTATTTGGGGGTCCAGCCATGGAGAAGAGTTTAGACACTAAGATAATATAAGGAACACACACATTATAAAGAAATAACATTAGGATTCTCTTTTTAAGCTGTTCCTTAAAACACTAGTGCTTAGGAAATCTATTGGAGGCAGAAGCAGTCAAGGGTAGCCTAGGGTTAGGGTTAGGCTTAGGGTTAGGCTTAGGGTACGGCTTAGGGTACGGGTTCGGGGAGGGCTTCGGGTACCGCGTAGGGTATGGGTTAGGGTTAAGGTTAGGGTTAGTGTTAGGGTTAGGGCTCGGTTTAGGGTACGGTTTAGGATTAGGGTACGTGTTAGGGATAGGGTAGGGGTTAGCGTTAGGGTACGCGTTAGGGTTAGGGTAGTTATTAAACCTATCCCACTCTCTAGTTACCCCTTAGCACGTAAAGGAATATTATTTGGGGGTCCAGCCATGCAGAAGAGTTTAGACACTAGGATAAGATAAGGAACACACCCATTATAAAGAAATCACATTAGGATTCTCTTTTTAAGCTGTTCCTTAAAACACTAGTGCTTAGGAAATCTATTGGAGGCAGAAGCAGTCAAGGGTAGCCTAGGGTTAGGGTTAGGCTTACGGTTAGGCTTAGGGTACGGCTTAGGGTACGGGTTCGGGGAGGGCTTCGGTTACGGCGTAGGGTATGGGTTAGGGTTAGGGTTACGGTTAGTGTTAGGGTTAGGGCTCGGTTTAGGGTACGGGTTAGGATTAGGGTACGTGTTAGGGTTAGGGTAGGGGTTAGGGTTAGGGTACGCGTTAGGGTTAGGGTAGTTATTAAACCTCTCCCACTCTATAGATACCCCTTAGCACGTAAAGGAACATTATTTGGGGGTCCAGCCATGGAGAAGAGTTTAGACACTAAGATAATATAAGGAACACACCCATTATAAAGAAATCACATTAGGATTCTCTTTTTAAGCTGTTCCTTAAAACACTAGTGCTTAGGAAATCTATTGGAGGCAGAAGCAGTCAAGGGTAGCCTAGGGTTAGGGTTAGGCTTACGGTTAGGCTTAGGGTACGGCTTAGGGTACGGGTTCGGGGAGGGCTTCGGTTACGGCGTAGGGTATGGGTTAGGGTTAGGGTTACGGTTAGTGTTAGGGTTAGGGCTCGGTTTAGGGTACGGGTTAGGATTAGGGTACGTGTTAGGGTTAGGGTAGGGGTTAGGGTTAGGGTACGCGTTAGGGTTAGGGTAGTTATTAAACCTCTCCCACTCTATAGATACCCCTTAGCACGTAAAGGAACATTATTTGGGGGTCCAGCCATGGAGAAGAGTTTAGACACTAAGATAATATAAGGAACACACACATTATAAAGAAATCACATTAGGATTCTCTTTTTAAGCTGTTCCTTAAAACACTAGTGCTTAGGAAATCTATTGGAGGCAGAAGCAGTAAAGGGTAGCCTAGGGTTAGGGTTAGGCTTAGGGTTAGGCTTAGGGTACGGCTTAGGGTACGGTTTCGGGGAGGGCTTCGGGTACGGCGTAGGGTATGGGTTAGGGTTAGGGTTAGGGTTAGTGTTAGGGTTAGGGCTCGGTTTAGGGTACGGGTTAGGATTAGGTTACGTGTTAGGGTTTGGTAGGGGTTAGGGTTAGGGTACGCGTTAGGGTTAGGGTAGTTATTAAACCTATCCCACTCTCTCGATACCCCTTAGCACATAAAGGAATATTATTTGGGGGTCCAGCCATGGAGAAGAGTTTAGACACTAGGATTAGATAAGGAACACACCCATTATAAAGAAATCACATTAGGATTCTCTTTTTAAGCTGTTCCTTAAAACACTAGTGCTTAGGAAATCTATTGTAGGCAGAAGCAGTCAAGGGTAGCATAGGGTTAGGGTTAGGCTTAGGGTTAGGCTTAGGGTACGGCTTAGGGTACGGGTTCGGGGAGGGCTGCGGGTACGGCGTAGGGTATGGGTTAGGGTTAGGGTTAGGGTTAGTGTTAGGGTTAGGGCTCGGTTTAGGGTACGGGTTAGGATTAGGGTACGTGTTAGGGTTAGGATAGGGGTTAGGGTTAGGGTACGCGTTAGGGTTAGGGTAGTTATTAAACCTATCCCACTCTCTCGATACCCCTTAGCACATAAAGGAATATTATTTAGGGGTCCAGCCATGGAGAAGAGTTTAGACACTAGGATTAGATAAGGAACACACCCATTATAAAGAAATCACATTAGGATTCTCTTTTTAAGCTGTTCCTTAAAACACTAGTGCTTAGGAAATCTATTGGAGGCAGAAGCAGTCAAGGGTAGCCTAGGGTTAGGGTTAGGCTTAGGGTACGGCTTAGGGTACGTGTTCGGGGAGGGCTTCGGGTTCGGCGTACGGTATGGGTTAGGGTTAGGGTTAGGTTTAGTGTTAGGGTTAGGGCTCGTTTTAGGGTACGGGTTAGGATTAAGATTCGTGTTAGGGTTAGGGTAGGGGTGAGGGTTAGGTTACGTGTTACAGATAGGGTAGTTATTAAACCTATCCCACTCTCTAGTTACCCATTAGCACGTAAAGGAATATTATTTGGGGGTCCAGCCATGGAGAAGAGTTTAGACACTAGGATAAGATAAGGAACACACCCATTATAAAGAAATCACATTAGGATTCTCTTTTTAAGCTGTTCCTTAAAACACTAGTGCTTAGGAAATCTATTGGAGGCAGAAGCAGTCAAGGGTAGACTAGGGTTAGGGTTAGGCTTAGGGTTAGGCTTAGGGTATGGCTTAGGGTACGGGTTCAGGGAGGGCTTCGGGTACGGCGTAGGGTATGGGTTAGGGTTAGGGTTAGGGTTAGTGTTAGGGTTAGGGCTCGGTTTAGGGTACGGGTTAGGATTAGGGTACGTGTTAGGGTTAGGATAGGGGTTAGGGTTAGGGTATGCGTTAGGGTTAGGGTAGTTATTAAACCTATCCCACTCTCTAGATACCCCTTAGCACGTAAAGGAATATTATTAGGGGGTCCAGCCATGGAGAAGAGTTTAGACACTAAGATAATATAAGGAACACACACATTATAAAGAAATCACATTAGGATTCTCTTTTTAAGCTGTTCCTTAAAACACTAGTGCTTAGGAAATCTATTGGAGGCAGAAGCAGTCAAGGGTAGCCTCGGGTTAGGGTTAGGCTTACGGTTAGGCTTAGGGTACGGCTTAGGGTACGTGTTCGGGGAGGGCTTCGCGTACGGCGTAGGGTATGGGTTAGGGTTAGGGATAGGGTTAGTGTTAGGGTTAGGGCTCGTTTTAGGGTACGGGTTAGGATTAGAGTTCGTTTTAGGGTTAGGGTAGGGGTTAGGGTTAGGGTACGTGTTACGAATAGGGTAGTTATTAAACCTATCCCACTCTCTAGTTACCCCTTAGTACGTAAAGGAATATTATTTGGGGGTCGAGCCATGGAGAAGACTTTAGACACTAAGATAATATAAGTAATACACACATTATAAAGAAATCACATTAGGATTCTCTTTTTAAGCTGTTCCTTAAAACACTAGTGCTTAGGAAATCTATTGGAGGCAGAAGCAGTCAAGGGTAGCCTAGGGTGAGGGTTAGGCTTAGGGTTAGGCTTAGGGTACGGCTTAGGGTACGGGTTCGGGGAGGGCTTCGGGTACGGCGTAGGGTATGGGTTAGGGTTAGGGTTAGGGTTAGTGTTAGGGTTAGGGCTCGGTTTAGGGTACGGGTTAGGATTAGGGTACGTGTTAGGGTTAGGGTAGGGGTTAGGGTTAGGGTACGCGTTAGAGTTAGGGTAGTGATTAAACCTATCCCACTCTCTCGATACCCCTTAGCACATAAAGGAATATTATTTGGGGGTCCAGCCATGGAGAAGAGTTTAGACACTAGGATTAGATAAGGAACACACCCATTATAAAGAAATCACATTAGGATTCTCTTTTTAAGCTGTTCCTTAAAACACTAGTGCTTAGGAAATCTATTGGAGGCAGAAGCAGTCAAGGGTAGCCTAGGGTTAGGGTTAGGCTTAGGGTTAGGCTTAGGGTACGGCTTAGGGTACGTGTTCGGGGAGGGCTTCGGGTACGGCGTAGGTTATGGGTTAGGGTTAGGGTTAGGTTTAGTGTTAGGGTTAGGGCTCGTTTTAGGGTACGGGTTAGGATTAGGGTTCGTGTTAGGGTTAGGGTAGGGGTTAGGGTTAGGGTACGTGTTACGGATAGGGTAGTTATTAAACCTATCCCACTCTCTAGTTACCCATTAGCACGTAAAGGAATATTATTTGGGTGTCCAGCCATGGAGAAGAGTTTAGATACTAGGATAAGATAATGAACACACCCATTATAAAGAAATCACATTAGGATTCTCTTTTTAAGCTGTTCCTTAAAACACTAGTGCTTAGGAAATCTATTGGAGCCAGAAGCAGTCAAGGGTAGCCTAGGGTTAGGGTTAGGCTTACGGTTAGGCTTAGGGTACGGCTTAGGGTACGTGTTCAGGGAGGGCTTCGGGTACGGCGTAGTGTATGGGTTAAGGTTAGGGTTAGGGTTAGTGTTAGGGTTAGGGCTCGGTTTAGGGTACGGGTTAGGATTAGGGTACATGTTAGGGTTAGGGTAGGGGTTAGGGTTAGGGTACGCGTTACGGTTAGGGTAGTTATTAAACCTATCCCACTCTCTAGATACCCCTTAGCACGTAAAGGAATATTATTTGGGGGTCCAGCCATGGAGAAGAGTTTAGACACTAAGATAATATAAGGAACACACACATTATAAAGAAATAACATTAGGATTCTCTTTTTAAGCTGTTCCTTAAAACACTAGTGCTTAGGAAATCTATTGGAGGCAGAAGCAGTCAAGGGTAGCCTAGGGTTAGGGTTAGGCTTAGGGTTAGGCTTAGGGTACGGCTTAGGGTACGGGTTCGGGGAGGGCTTCGGGTACCGCGTAGGGTATGGGTTAGGGTTAAGGTTAGGGTTAGTGTTAGGGTTAGGGCTCGGTTTAGGGTACGGGTTAGGATTAGGGTACGTGTTAGGGATAGGGTAGGGGTTAGCGTTAGGGTACGCGTTAGGGTTAGGGTAGTTATTAAACCTATCCCACTCTCTAGTTACCCCTTAGCACGTAAAGGAATATTATTTGGGGGTCCAGCCATGCAGAAGAGTTTAGACACTAGGATAAGATAAGGAACACACCCATTATAAAGAAATCACATTAGGATTCTCTTTTTAAGCTGTTCCTTAAAACACTAGTGCTTAGGAAATCTATTGGAGGCAGAAGCAGTCAAGGGTAGCCTAGGGTTAGGGTTAGGCTTACGGTTAGGCTTAGGGTACGGCTTAGGGTACGGGTTCGGGGAGGGCTTCGGTTACGGCGTAGGGTATGGGTTAGGGTTAGGGTTACGGTTAGTGTTAGGGTTAGGGCTCGGTTTAGGGTACGGGTTAGGATTAGGGTACGTGTTAGGGTTAGGGTAGGGGTTAGGGTTAGGGTACGCGTTAGGGTTAGGGTAGTTATTAAACCTCTCCCACTCTATAGATACCCCTTAGCACGTAAAGGAACATTATTTGGGGGTCCAGCCATGGAGAAGAGTTTAGACACTAAGATAATATAAGGAACACACCCATTATAAAGAAATCACATTAGGATTCTCTTTTTAAGCTGTTCCTTAAAACACTAGTGCTTAGGAAATCTATTGGAGGCAGAAGCAGTCAAGGGTAGCCTAGGGTTAGGGTTAGGCTTACGGTTAGGCTTAGGGTACGGCTTAGGGTACGGGTTCGGGGAGGGCTTCGGTTACGGCGTAGGGTATGGGTTAGGGTTAGGGTTACGGTTAGTGTTAGGGTTAGGGCTCGGTTTAGGGTACGGGTTAGGATTAGGGTACGTGTTAGGGTTAGGGTAGGGGTTAGGGTTAGGGTACGCGTTAGGGTTAGGGTAGTTATTAAACCTCTCCCACTCTATAGATACCCCTTAGCACGTAAAGGAACATTATTTGGGGGTCCAGCCATGGAGAAGAGTTTAGACACTAAGATAATATAAGGAACACACACATTATAAAGAAATCACATTAGGATTCTCTTTTTAAGCTGTTCCTTAAAACACTAGTGCTTAGGAAATCTATTGGAGGCAGAAGCAGTAAAGGGTAGCCTAGGGTTAGGGTTAGGCTTAGGGTTAGGCTTAGGGTACGGCTTAGGGTACGGTTTCGGGGAGGGCTTCGGGTACGGCGTAGGGTATGGGTTAGGGTTAGGGTTAGGGTTAGTGTTAGGGTTAGGGCTCGGTTTAGGGTACGGGTTAGGATTAGGTTACGTGTTAGGGTTTGGTAGGGGTTAGGGTTAGGGTACGCGTTAGGGTTAGGGTAGTTATTAAACCTATCCCACTCTCTCGATACCCCTTAGCACATAAAGGAATATTATTTGGGGGTCCAGCCATGGAGAAGAGTTTAGACACTAGGATTAGATAAGGAACACACCCATTATAAAGAAATCACATTAGGATTCTCTTTTTAAGCTGTTCCTTAAAACACTAGTGCTTAGGAAATCTATTGTAGGCAGAAGCAGTCAAGGGTAGCATAGGGTTAGGGTTAGGCTTAGGGTTAGGCTTAGGGTACGGCTTAGGGTACGGGTTCGGGGAGGGCTGCGGGTACGGCGTAGGGTATGGGTTAGGGTTAGGGTTAGGGTTAGTGTTAGGGTTAGGGCTCGGTTTAGGGTACGGGTTAGGATTAGGGTACGTGTTAGGGTTAGGATAGGGGTTAGGGTTAGGGTACGCGTTAGGGTTAGGGTAGTTATTAAACCTATCCCACTCTCTAGATACCCCTTAGCACGCAAAGGAATATTATTAGGGTGTCCAGCCATGGAGAAGAGTTTAGACACTAAGATAATATAAGGAACACACACATTATAAAGAAATCACATTAGGATTCTCTTTTTAAGCTGTTCCTTAAAACACTAGTGGTTAGGAAATCTATTGGAGGCAGAAGCAGTCAAGGGTAGCCTAGGGTTAGGGTTAGGCTTACGGTTAGGCTTAGGGTACGGCTTAGGGTACGTGTTCGGGGAGGGCTTCGGGCACGGCGTAGGGTATGGGTTAGGGTTAGGGTTAGGGTTATTGTTAGGGTTAGGGCTCGTTTTAGGGTACGGGTTAGGATTAGGGTTCGTGTTAGGGTTAGGGTAGGGGTTAGGGTTAGGGTACGTGTTACGAATAGGGTAGTTATTAAACCTATCCCACTCTCTAGTTACCCCTTAGTACGTAAAGTAATATTATTTGGGGGTCCAGCCATGGAGAAGAGTTTAGACACTAGGATAAGATAAGGAACACACCCATTATAAAGAAATCACATTAGGATTCTCTTTTTAAGCTGTTCCTTAAAACACTAGTGCTTAGGAAATGTATTGGAGGCAGAAGCAGTCAAGGGTAGCCTAGGGTTAGGGTTAGGCTTAGGGTTAGGCTTAGGGTACGGCTTAGGGTACGGGTTCGGGGAGGGCTTCGGTTACGGCGTAGGGTATGGGTTAGGGTTAGGGTTACGGTTAGTGTTAGGGTTAGGGCTCGGTTTAGGGTACGGGTTAGGATTAGGGTACGTGTTAGGGTTAGGGTAGGGGTTAGGGTTAGGGTACGCGTTAGGGTTAGGGTAGTTATTAAACCTCTCCCACTCTATAGATACCCATTAGCACGTAAAGGAACATTATTTGGGGGTCCAGCCATGGAGAAGAGTTTAGACACTAAGATAATATAAGGAACACACACATTATAAAGAAATCACATTAGGATTCTCTTTTTAAGCTGTTCCTTAAAACACTAGTGCTTAGGAAATCTATTGGAGGCAGAAGCAGTCAAGGGTAGCCTAGGGTTAGGGTTAGGCTTAGGGTTAGGCTTAGGGTGCGGCTTAGGGTACGGTTTCGGGGAGGGCTTCGGGTACGGCGTAGGGTATGGGTTAGGGTTAGGGTTAGGGTTAGTGTTAGGGTTAGGGCTCGGTTTAGGGTACGGGTTAGGATTAGGTTACGTGTTAGGGTTTGGTAGGGGTTAGGGTTAGGGTACGCGTTAGGGTTAGGGTAGTGATTAAACCTATCCCACTCTCTCGATACCCCTTAGCACATAAAGGAATATTATTTGGGGGTCCAGCCATGGAGAAGAGTTTAGACACTAGGATTAGATAAGGAACACACCCATTATAAAGAAATCACATTAGGATTCTCTTTTTAAGCTGTTCCTTAAAACACTAGTGCTTAGGAAATCTATTGTAGGCAGAAGCAGTCAAGGGTAGCCTAGGGTTAGGGTTAGGCTTAGGGTTAGGCTTAGGGTACGGCTTAGGGTACGGGTTCGGGGAGGGCTTCGGGTACGGCGTAGGGTATGGGTTAGGGTTAGGGTTAGGTTTAGTGTTAGGGTTAGGGCTCGTTTTAGGGTACGGGTTAGGATTAGGGTTCGTGTTAGGGTTAGGGTAGGGGTTAGGGTTAGGGTACGTGTTACGGATAGGGTAGTTATTAAACCTATCCCACTCTCTAGTTACCCATTAGCACGTAAAGGAATATTATTTGGGTGTCCAGCCATGGAGAAGAGTTTAGATACTAGGATAAGATAATGAACACACCCATTATAAAGAAATCACATTAGGATTCTCTTTTTAAGCTGTTCCTTAAAACACTAGTGCTTAGGAAATCTATTGGAGCCAGAAGCAGTCAAGGGTAGCCTAGGGTTAGGGTTAGGCTTACGGTTAGGCTTAGGGTACGGCTTAGGGTACGTGTTCAGGGAGGGCTTCGGGTACGGCGTAGTGTATGGGTTAAGGTTAGGGTTAGGGTTAGTGTTAGGGTTAGGGCTCGGTTTAGGGTACGGGTTAGGATTAGGGTACATGTTAGGGTTAGGGTAGGGGTTAGGGTTAGGGTACGCGTTACGGTTAGGGTAGTTATTAAACCTATCCCACTCTCTAGATACCCCTTAGCACGTAAAGGAATATTATTTGGGGGTCCAGCCATGGAGAAGAGTTTAGACACTAAGATAATATAAGGAACACACACATTATAAAGAAATAACATTAGGATTCTCTTTTTAAGCTGTTCCTTAAAACACTAGTGCTTAGGAAATCTATTGGAGGCAGAAGCAGTCAAGGGTAGCCTAGGGTTAGGGTTAGGCTTAGGGTTAGGCTTAGGGTACGGCTTAGGGTACGGGTTCGGGGAGGGCTTCGGGTACGGCGTAGGGTATGGGTTAGGGTTAAGGTTAGGGTTAGTGTTAGGGTTAGGGCTCGGTTTAGGGTACGGGTTAGGATTAGGGTACGTGTTAGGGATAGGGTAGGGGTTAGCGTTAGGGTACGCGTTAGGGTTAGGGTAGTTATTAAACCTATCCCACTCTCTAGTTACCCCTTAGCACGTAAAGGAATATTATTTGGGGGTCCAGCCATGCAGAAGAGTTTAGACACTAGGATAAGATAAGGAACACACCCATTATAAAGAAATCACATTAGGATTCTCTTTTTAAGCTGTTCCTTAAAACACTAGTGCTTAGGAAATCTATTGGAGGCAGAAGCAGTCAAGGGTAGCCTAGGGTTAGGGTTAGGCTTACGGTTAGGCTTAGGGTACGGCTTAGGGTACGGGTTCGGGGAGGGCTTCGGTTACGGCGTAGGGTATGGGTTAGGGTTAGGGTTACGGTTAGTGTTAGGGTTAGGGCTCGGTTTAGGGTACGGGTTAGGATTAGGGTACGTGTTAGGGTTAGGGTAGGGGTTAGGGTTAGGGTACGCGTTAGGGTTAGGGTAGTTATTAAACCTCTCCCACTCTATAGATACCCCTTAGCACGTAAAGGAACATTATTTGGGGGTCCAGCCATGGAGAAGAGTTTAGACACTAAGATAATATAAGGAACACACCCATTATAAAGAAATCACATTAGGATTCTCTTTTTAAGCTGTTCCTTAAAACACTAGTGCTTAGGAAATCTATTGGAGGCAGAAGCAGTCAAGGGTAGCCTAGGGTTAGGGTTAGGCTTACGGTTAGGCTTAGGGTACGGCTTAGGGTACGGGTTCGGGGAGGGCTTCGGTTACGGCGTAGGGTATGGGTTAGGGTTAGGGTTACGGTTAGTGTTAGGGTTAGGGCTCGGTTTAGGGTACGGGTTAGGATTAGGGTACGTGTTAGGGTTAGGGTAGGGGTTAGGGTTAGGGTACGCGTTAGGGTTAGGGTAGTTATTAAACCTCTCCCACTCTATAGATACCCCTTAGCACGTAAAGGAACATTATTTGGGGGTCCAGCCATGGAGAAGAGTTTAGACACTAAGATAATATAAGGAACACACACATTATAAAGAAATCACATTAGGATTCTCTTTTTAAGCTGTTCCTTAAAACACTAGTGCTTAGGAAATCTATTGGAGGCAGAAGCAGTAAAGGGTAGCCTAGGGTTAGGGTTAGGCTTAGGGTTAGGCTTAGGGTACGGCTTAGGGTACGGTTTCGGGGAGGGCTTCGGGTACGGCGTAGGGTATGGGTTAGGGTTAGGGTTAGGGTTAGTGTTAGGGTTAGGGCTCGGTTTAGGGTACGGGTTAGGATTAGGTTACGTGTTAGGGTTTGGTAGGGGTTAGGGTTAGGGTACGCGTTAGGGTTAGGGTAGTGATTAAACCTATCCCACTCTCTCGATACCCCTTAGCACATAAAGGAATATTATTTGGGGGTCCAGCCATGGAGAAGAGTTTAGACACTAGGATTAGATAAGGAACACACCCATTATAAAGAAATCACATTAGGATTCTCTTTTTAAGCTGTTCCTTAAAACACTAGTGCTTAGGAAATCTATTGTAGGCAGAAGCAGTCAAGGGTAGCATAGGGTTAGGGTTAGGCTTAGGGTTAGGCTTAGGGTACGGCTTAGGATACGGGTTCGGAGAGGGCTGCGGGTACGGCGTAGGGTATGGGTTAGGGTTAGGGTTAGGGTTAGTGTTAGGGTTAGGGCTCGGTTTAGGGTACGGGTTAGGATTAGGGTACGTGTTAGGGTTAGGATAGGGGTTAGGGTTAGGGTACGCGTTAGGGTTAGGGTAGTTATTAAACCTATCCCACTCTCTAGATACCCCTTAGCACGCAAAGGAATATTATTAGGGTGTCCAGCCATGGAGAAGAGTTTAGACACTAAGATAATATAAGGAACACACACATTGTAAAGAAATCACATTAGGATTCTCTTTTTAAGCTGTTCCTTAAAACACTAGTGGTTAGGAAATCTATTGGAGGCAGAAGCAGTCAAGGGTAGCCTAGGGTTAGGGTTAGGCTTACGGTTAGGCTTAGGGTACGGCTTAGGGTACGTGTTCGGGGAGGGCTTCGGGCACGGCGTAGGGTATGGGTTAGGGTTAGGGTTAGGGTTATTGTTAGGGTTAGGGCTCGTTTTAGGGTACGGGTTAGGATTAGGGTTCGTGTTAGGGTTAGGGTAGGGGTTAGGGTTAGGGTACGTGTTACGAATAGGGTAGTTATTAAACCTATCCCACTCTCTAGTTACCCCTTAGTACGTAAAGTAATATTATTTGGGGGTCCAGCCATGGAGAAGAGTTTAGACACTAGGATAAGATAAGGAACACACCCATTATAAAGAAATCACATTAGGATTCTCTTTTTAAGCTGTTCCTTAAAACACTAGTGCTTAGGAAATGTATTGGAGGCAGAAGCAGTCAAGGGTAGCCTAGGGTTAGGGTTAGGCTTAGGGTTAGGCTTAGGGTACGGCTTAGGGTACGGGTTCGGGGAGGGCTTCGGTAACGGCGTAGGGTATGGGTTAGGGTTAGGGTTACGGTTAGTGTTAGGGTTAGGGCTCGGTTTAGGGTACGGGTTAGGATTAGGGTACGTGTTAGGGTTAGGGTAGGGGTTAGGGTTAGGGTACGCGTTAGGGTTAGGGTAGTTATTAAACCTCTCCCACTCTATAGATACCCATTAGCACGTAAAGGAACATTATTTGGGGGTCCAGCCATGGAGAAGAGTTTAGACACTAAGATAATATAAGGAACACACACATTATAAAGAAATCACATTAGGATTCTCTTTTTAAGCTGTTCCTTAAAACACTAGTGCTTAGGAAATCTATTGGAGGCAGAAGCAGTCAAGGGTAGCCTAGGGTTAGGGTTAGGCTTAGGGTTAGGCTTAGGGTACGGCTTAGGGTACGGTTTCGGGGAGGGCTTCGGGTACGGCGTAGGGTATGGGTTAGGGTTAGGGTTAGGGTTAGTGTTAGGGTTAGGGCTCGGTTTAGGGTACGGGTTAGGATTAGGTTACGTGTTAGGGTTTGGTAGGGGTTAGGGTTAGGGTACGCGTTAGGGTTAGGGTAGTGATTAAACCTATCCCACTCTCTCGATACCCCTTAGCACATAAAGGAATATTATTTGGGGGTCCAGCCATGGAGAAGAGTTTAGACACTAGGATTAGATAAGGAACACACCCATTATAAAGAAATCACATTAGGATTCTCTTTTTAAGCTGTTCCTTAAAACACTAGTGCTTAGGAAATCTATTGTAGGCAGAAGCAGTCAAGGGTAGCATAGGGTTAGGGTTAGGCTTAGGGTTAGGCTTAGGGTACGGCTTAGGGTACGGGTTCGGGGAGGGCTTCGGGTACGGCGTAGGGTATGGGTTAGGGTTAGGGTTAGGGTTAGTGTTAGGGTTAGGGCTCGGTTTAGGGTACGGGTTAGGATTAGGGTACGTGTTAGGGTTAGGATAGGGGTTAGGGTTAGGGTACGCGTTAGGGTTAGGGTAGTTATTAAACCTATCCCACTCTCTAGATACCCCTTAGCACGCAAAGGAATATTATTAGGGTGTCCAGCCATGGAGAAGAGTTTAGACACTAAGATAATATAAGGAACACACACATTATAAAGAAATCACATTAGGATTCTCTTTTTAAGCTGTTCCTTAAAACACTAGTGGTTAGGAAATCTATTGGAGGCAGAAGCAGTCAAGGGTAGCCTAGGGTTAGGGTTAGGCTTACGGTTAGGCTTAGGGTACGGCTTAGGGTACGTGTTCGGGGAGGGCTTCGGGCACGGCGTAGGGTATGGGTTAGGTTTAGGGTTAGGGTTAGTGTTAGGGTTAGGGCTCGTTTTAGGGTACGGGTTAGGATTAGGGTTCGTGTTAGGGTTAGGGTAGGGGTTAGGGTTAGGGTACGTGTTACGAATAGGGTAGTTATTAAACCTATCCCACTCTCTAGTTACCCCTTAGTACGTAAAGTAATATTATTTGGGGGTCCAGCCATGGAGAAGAGTTTAGACACTAGGATAAGATAAGGAACACACCCATTATAAAGAAATCACATTAGGATTCTCTTTTTAAGCTGTTCCTTAAAACACTAGTGCTTAGGAAATGTATTGGAGGCAGAAGCAGTCAAGGGTAGCCTAGGGTTAGGGTTAGGCTTAGGGTTAGGCTTAGGGTACGGCTTAGGGTACGGGTTCGGGGAGGGCTTCGGTTACGGCGTAGGGTATGGGTTAGGGTTAGGGTTACGGTTAGTGTTAGGGTTAGGGCTCGGTTTAGGGTACGGGTTAGGATTAGGGTACGTGTTAGGGTTAGGGTAGGGGTTAGGGTTAGGGTACGCGTTAGGGTTAGGGTAGTTATTAAACCTCTCCCACTCTATAGATACCCCTTAGCACGTAAAGGAACATTATTTGGGGGTCCAGCCATGGAGAAGAGTTTAGACACTAAGATAATATAAGGAACACACACATTATAAAGAAATCACATTAGGATTCTCTTTTTAAGCTGTTCCTTAAAACACTAGTGCTTAGGAAATCTATTGGAGGCAGAAGCAGTCAAGGGTAGCCTAGGGTTAGGGTTAGGCTTAGGGTTAGGCTTAGGGTACGGCTTAGGGTACGGTTTCGGGGAGGGCTTCGGGTACGGCGTAGGGTATGGGTTAGGGTTAGGGTTAGGGTTAGTGTTAGGGTTAGGGCTCGGTTTAGGGTACGGGTTAGGATTAGGTTACGTGTTAGGGTTTGGTAGGGGTTAGGTTTAGGGTACGCGTTAGGGTTAGGGTAGTGATTAAACCTATCCCACTCTCTCGATACCCCTTAGCACATAAAGGAATATTATTTGGGGGTCCAGCCATGGAGAAGAGTTTAGACACTAGGATTAGATAAGGAACACACCCATTATAAAGAAATCACATTAGGATTCTCTTTTTAAGCTGTTCCTTAAAACACTAGTGCTTAGGAAATCTATTGTAGGCAGAAGCAGTCAAGGGTAGCCTAGGGTTAGGGTTAGGCTTAGGGTTAGGCTTAGGGTACGGCTTAGGGTACGGGTTCGGGGAGGGCTTCGGGTTCGGCGTACGGTATGGGTTAGGGTTAGGGTTAGGTTTAGTGTTAGGGTTAGGGCTCGTTTTAGGGTACGGGTTAGGATTAAGATTCGTGTTAGGGTTAGGGTAGGGGTGAGGGTTAGGTTACGTGTTACAGATAGGGTAGTTATTAAACCTATCCCACTCTCTAGTTACCCATTAGCACGTAAAGGAATATTATTTGGGGGTCCAGCCATGGAGAAGAGTTTAGACACTAGGATAAGATAAGGAACACACCCATTATAAAGAAATCACATTAGGATTCTCTTTTTAAGCTGTTCCTTAAAACACTAGTGCTTAGGAAATCTATTGGAGGCAGAAGCAGTCAAGGGTAGACTAGGGTTAGGGTTAGGCTTAGGGTTAGGCTTAGGGTATGGCTTAGGCTACGGGTTCAGGGAGGGCTTCGGGTACGGCGTAGGGTATGGGTTAGGGTTAGGGTTAGGGTTAGTGTTAGGGTTAGGGCTCGGTTTAGGGTACGGGTTAGGATTAGGGTACGTGTTAGGGTTAGGATAGGGGTTAGGGTTAGGGTATGCGTTAGGGTTAGGGTAGTTATTAAACCTATCCCACTCTCTAGATACCCCTTAGCACGTAAAGGAATATTATTAGGGGGTCCAGCCATGGAGAAGAGTTTAGACACTAAGATAATATAAGGAACACACACATTATAAAGAAATCACATTAGGATTCTCTTTTTAAGCTGTTCCTTAAAACACTAGTGCTTAGGAAATCTATTGGAGGCAGAAGCAGTCAAGGGTAGCCTCGGGTTAGGGTTAGGCTTACGGTTAGGCTTAGGGTACGGCTTAGGGTACGTGTTCGGGGAGGGCTTCGCGTACGGCGTAGGGTATGGGTTAGGGTTAGGGATAGGGTTAGTGTTAGGGTTAGGGCTCGTTTTAGGGTACGGGTTAGGATTAGAGTTCGTTTTAGGGTTAGGGTAGGGGTTAGGGTTAGGGTACGTGTTACGAATAGGGTAGTTATTAAACCTATCCCACTCTCTAGTTACCCCTTAGTACGTAAAGGAATATTATTTGGGGGTCGAGCCATGGAGAAGACTTTAGACACTAAGATAATATAAGTAATACACACATTATAAAGAAATCACATTAGGATTCTCTTTTTAAGCTGTTCCTTAAAACACTAGTGCTTAGGAAATCTATTGGAGGCAGAAGCAGTCAAGGGTAGCCTAGGGTGAGGGTTAGGCTTAGGGTTAGGCTTAGGGTACGGCTAAGGGTACGGGTTCGGGGAGGGCTTCGGGTACGGCGTAGGGTATGGGTTAGGGTTAGGGTTAGGGTTAGTGTTAGGGTTAGGGCTCGGTTTAGGGTACGGGTTAGGATTAGGGTACGTGTTAGGGTTAGGGTAGGGGTTAGGGTTAGGGTACGCGTTAGAGTTAGGGTAGTGATTAAACCTATCCCACTCTCTCGATACCCCTTAGCACATAAAGGAATATTATTTGGGGGTCCAGCCATGGAGAAGAGTTTAGACACTAGGATTAGATAAGGAACACACCCATTATAAAGAAATCACATTAGGATTCTCTTTTTAAGCTGTTCCTTAAAACACTAGTGCTTAGGAAATCTATTGGAGGCAGAAGCAGTCAAGGGTAGCCTAGGGTTAGGGTTAGGCTTAGGGTTAGGCTTAGGGTACGGCTTAGGGTACGTGTTCGGGGAGGGCTTCGGGTACGGCGTAGGGTATGGGTTAGGGTTAGGGTTAGGTTTAGTGTTAGGGTTAGGGCTCGTTTTAGGGTACGGGTTAGGATTAGGGTTCGTGTTAGGGTTAGGGTAGGGGTTAGGGTTAGGGTACGTGTTACGGATAGGGTAGTTATTAAACCTATCCCACTCTCTAGTTACCCATTAGCACGTAAAGGAATATTATTTGGGTGTCCAGCCATGGAGAAGAGTTTAGATACTAGGATAAGATAATGAACACACCCATTATAAAGAAATCACATTAGGATTCTCTTTTTAAGCTGTTCCTTAAAACACTAGTGCTTAGGAAATCTATTGGAGCCAGAAGCAGTCAAGGGTAGCCTAGGGTTAGGGTTAGGCTTACGGTTAGGCTTAGGGTACGGCTTAGGGTACGTGTTCAGGGAGGGCTTCGGGTACGGCGTAGTGTATGGGTTAAGGTTAGGGTTAGGGTTAGTGTTAGGGTTAGGGCTCGGTTTAGGGTACGGGTTAGGATTAGGGTACATGTTAGGGTTAGGGTAGGGGTTAGGGTTAGGGTACGCGTTACGGTTAGGGTAGTTATTAAACCTATCCCACTCTCTAGATACCCCTTAGCACGTAAAGGAATATTATTTGGGGGTCCAGCCATGGAGAAGAGTTTAGACACTAAGATAATATAAGGAACACACACATTATAAAGAAATAACATTAGGATTCTCTTTTTAAGCTGTTCCTTAAAACACTAGTGCTTAGGAAATCTATTGGAGGCAGAAGCAGTCAAGGGTAGCCTAGGGTTAGGGTTAGGCTTAGGGTTAGGCTTAGGGTACGGCTTAGGGTACGGGTTCGGGGAGGGCTTCGGGTACGGCGTAGGGTATGGGTTAGGGTTAAGGTTAGGGTTAGTGTTAGGGTTAGGGCTCGGTTTAGGGTACGGGTTAGGATTAGGGTACGTGTTAGGGATAGGGTAGGGGTTACCGTTAGGGTACGCGTTAGGGTTAGGGTAGTTATTAAACCTATCCCACTCTCTAGTTACCCCTTAGCACGTAAAGGAATATTATTTGGGGGTCCAGCCATGCAGAAGAGTTTAGACACTAGGATAAGATAAGGAACACACCCATTATAAAGAAATCACATTAGGATTCTCTTTTTAAGCTGTTCCTTAAAACACTAGTGCTTAGGAAATCTATTGGAGGCAGAAGCAGTCAAGGGTAGCCTAGGGTTAGGGTTAGGCTTACGGTTAGGCTTAGGGTACGGCTTAGGGTACGGGTTCGGGGAGGGCTTCGGTTACGGCGTAGGGTATGGGTTAGGGTTAGGGTTATGGTTAGTGTTAGGGTTAGGGCTCGGTTTAGGGTACGGGTTAGGATTAGGGTACGTGTTAGGGTTAGGGTAGGGGTTAGGGTTAGGGTACGCGTTAGGGTTAGGGTAGTTATTAAACCTCTCCCACTCTATAGATACCCCTTAGCACGTAAAGGAACATTATTTGGGGGTCCAGCCATGGAGAAGAGTTTAGACACTAAGATAATATAAGGAACACACCCATTATAAAGAAATCACATTAGGATTCTCTTTTTAAGCTGTTCCTTAAAACACTAGTGCTTAGGAAATCTATTGGAGGCAGAAGCAGTCAAGGGTAGCCTAGGGTTAGGGTTAGGCTTACGGTTAGGCTTAGGGTACGGCTTAGGGTACGGGTTCGGGGAGGGCTTCGGTTACGGCGTAGGGTATGGGTTAGGGTTAGGGTTACGGTTAGTGTTAGGGTTAGGGCTCGGTTTAGGGTACGGGTTAGGATTAGGGTACGTGTTAGGGTTAGGGTAGGGGTTAGGGTTAGGGTACGCGTTAGGGTTAGGGTAGTTATTAAACCTCTCCCACTCTATAGATACCCCTTAGCACGTAAAGGAACATTATTTGGGGGTCCAGCCATGGAGAAGAGTTTAGACACTAAGATAATATAAGGAACACACACATTATAAAGAAATCACATTAGGATTCTCTTTTTAAGCTGTTCCTTAAAACACTAGTGCTTAGGAAATCTATTGGAGGCAGAAGCAGTAAAGGGTAGCCTAGGGTTAGGGTTAGGCTTAGGGTTAGGCTTAGGGTACGGCTTAGGGTACGGTTTCGGGGAGGGCTTCGGGTACGGCGTAGGGTATGGGTTAGGGTTAGGGTTAGGGTTAGTGTTAGGGTTAGGGCTCGGTTTAGGGTACGGGTTAGGATTAGGTTACGTGTTAGGGTTTGGTAGGGGTTAGGGTTAGGGTACGCGTTAGGGTTAGGGTAGTGATTAAACCTATCCCACTCTCTCGATACCCCTTAGCACATAAAGGAATATTATTTGGGGGTCCAGCCATGGAGAAGAGTTTAGACACTAGGATTAGATAAGGAACACACCCATTATAAAGAAATCACATTAGGATTCTCTTTTTAAGCTGTTCCTTAAAACACTAGTGCTTAGGAAATCTATTGTAGGCAGAAGCAGTCAAGGGTAGCATAGGGTTAGGGTTAGGCTTAGGGTTAGGCTTAGGGTACGGCTTAGGGTACGGGTTCGGGGAGGGCTTCGGGTACGGCGTAGGGTATGGGTTAGGGTTAGGGTTAGGGTTAGTGTTAGGGTTAGGGCTCGGTTTAGGGTACGGGTTAGGATTAGGGTACGTGTTAGGGTTAGGATAGGGGTTAGGGTTAGGGTACGCGTTAGGGTTAGGGTAGTTATTAAACCTATCCCACTCTCTAGATACCCCTTAGCACGCAAAGGAATATTATTAGGGTGTCCAGCCATGGAGAAGAGTTTAGACACTAAGATAATATAAGGAACACACACATTATAAAGAAATCACATTAGGATTCTCTTTTTAAGCTGTTCCTTAAAACACTAGTGGTTAGGAAATCTATTGGAGGCAGAAGCAGTCAAGGGTAGCCTAGGGTTAGGGTTAGGCTTACGGTTAGGCTTAGGGTACGGCTTAGGGTACGTGTTCGGGGAGGGCTTCGGGCACGGCGTAGGGTATGGGTTAGGGTTAGGGTTAGGGTTATTGTTAGGGTTAGGGCTCGTTTTAGGGTACGGGTTAGGATTAGGGTTCGTGTTAGGGTTAGGGTAGGGGTTAGGGTTAGGGTACGTGTTACGAATAGGGTAGTTATTAAACCTATCCCACTCTCTAGTTACCCCTTAGTACGTAAAGTAATATTATTTGGGGGTCCAGCCATGGAGAAGAGTTTAGACACTAGGATAAGATAAGGAACACACCCATTATAAAGAAATCACATTAGGATTCTCTTTTTAAGCTGTTCCTTAAAACACTAGTGCTTAGGAAATGTATTGGAGGCAGAAGCAGTCAAGGGTAGCCTAGGGTTAGGGTTAGGCTTAGGGTTAGGCTTAGGGTACGGCTTAGGGTACGGGTTCGGGGAGGGCTTCGGTTACGGCGTAGGGTATGGGTTAGGGTTAGGGTTACGGTTAGTGTTAGGGTTAGGGCTCGGTTTAGGGTACGGGTTAGGATTAGGGTACGTGTTAGGGTTAGGGTAGGGGTTAGGGTTAGGGTACGCGTTAGGGTTAGGGTAGTTATTAAACCTCTCCCACTCTATAGATACCCATTAGCACGTAAAGGAACATTATTTGGGGGTCCAGCCATGGAGAAGAGTTTAGACACTAAGATAATATAAGGAACACACACATTATAAAGAAATCACATTAGGATTCTCTTTTTAAGCTGTTCCTTAAAACACTAGTGCTTAGGAAATCTATTGGAGGCAGAAGCAGTCAAGGGTAGCCTAGGGTTAGGGTTAGGCTTAGGGTTAGGCTTAGGGTACGGCTTAGGGTACGGTTTCGGGGAGGGCTTCGGGTACGGCGTAGGGTATGGGTTAGGGTTAGGGTTAGGGTTAGTGTTAGGGTTAGGGCTCGGTTTAGGGTACGGGTTAGGATTAGGTTACGTGTTAGGGTTTGGTAGGGGTTAGGGTTAGGGTACGCGTTAGGGTTAGGGTAGTGATTAAACCTATCCCACTCTCTCGATACCCCTTAGCACATAAAGGAATATTATTTGGGGGTCCAGCCATGGAGAAGAGTTTAGACACTAGGATTAGATAAGGAACACACCCATTATAAAGAAATCACATTAGGATTCTCTTTTTAAGCTGTTCCTTAAAACACTAGTGCTTAGGAAATCTATTGTAGGCAGAAGCAGTCAAGGGTAGCATCGGGTTAGGGTTAGGCTTAGGGTTAGGCTTAGGGTACGGCTTAGGGTACGGGTTCGGGGAGGGCTTCGGGTACGGCGTAGGGTATGGGTTAGGGTTAGGGTTAGGGTTAGTGTTAGGGTTAGGGCTCGGTTTAGGGTACGGGTTAGGATTAGGGTACGTGTTAGGGTTAGGATAGGGGTTAGGGTTAGGGTACGCGTTAGGGTTAGGGTAGTTATTAAACCTATCCCACTCTCTAGATACCCCTTAGCACGCAAAGGAATATTATTAGGGTGTCCAGCCATGGAGAAGAGTTTAGACACTAAGATAATATAAGGAACACACACATTATAAAGAAATCACATTAGGATTCTCTTTTTAAGCTGTTCCTTAAAACACTAGTGGTTAGGAAATCTATTGGAGGCAGAAGCAGTCAAGGGTAGCCTAGGGTTAGGGTTAGGCTTACGGTTAGGCTTAGGGTACGGCTTAGGGTACGTGTTCGGGGAGGGCTTCGGGCACGGCGTAGGGTATGGGTTAGGTTTAGGGTTAGGGTTAGTGTTAGGGTTAGGGCTCGTTTTAGGGTACGGGTTAGGTTTAGGGTTCGTGTTAGGGTTAGGGTAGGGGTTAGGGTTAGGGTACGTGTTACGAATAGGGTAGTTATTAAACCTATCCCACTCTCTAGTTACCCCTTAGTACGTAAAGTAATATTATTTGGGGGTCCAGCCATGGAGAAGAGTTTAGACACTAGGATAAGATAAGGAACACACCCATTATAAAGAAATCACATTAGGATTCTCTTTTTAAGCTGTTCCTTAAAACACTAGTGCTTAGGAAATGTATTGGAGGCAGAAGCAGTCAAGGGTAGCCTAGGGTTAGGGTTAGGCTTAGGGTTAGGCTTAGGGTACGGCTTAGGGTACGGGTTCGGGGAGGGCTTCGGTTACGGCGTAGGGTATGGGTTAGGGTTAGGGTTACGGTTAGTGTTAGGGTTAGGGCTCGGTTTAGGGTACGGGTTAGGATTAGGGTACGTGTTAGGGTTAGGGTAGGGGTTAGGGTTAGGGTACGCGTTAGGGTTAGGGTAGTTATTAAACCTCTCCCACTCTATAGATACCCCTTAGCACGTAAAGGAACATTATTTGGGGGTCCAGCCATGGAGAAGAGTTTAGACACTAAGATAATATAAGGAACACACACATTATAAAGAAATCACATTAGGATTCTCTTTTTAAGCTGTTCCTTAAAACACTAGTGCTTAGGAAATCTATTGGAGGCAGAAGCAGTCAAGGGTAGCCTAGGGTTAGGGTTAGGCTTAGGGTTAGGCTTAGGGTACGGCTTAGGGTACGGTTTCGGGGAGGGCTTCGGGTACGGCGTAGGGTATGGGTTAGGGTTAGGGTTAGGGTTAGTGTTAGGGTTAGGGCTCGGTTTAGGGTACGGGTTAGGATTAGGTTACGTGTTAGGGTTTGGTAGGGGTTAGGGTTAGGGTACGCTTTAGGGTTAGGGTAGTGATTAAACCTATCCCACTCTCTCGATACCCCTTAGCACATAAAGGAATATTATTTGGGGGTCCAGCCATGGAGAAGAGTTTAGACACTAGGATTAGATAAGGAACACACCCATTATAAAGAAATCACATTAGGATTCTCTTTTTAAGCTGTTCCTTAAAACACTAGTGCTTAGGAAATCTATTGTAGGCAGAAGCAGTCAAGGGTAGCATAGGGTTAGGGTTAGGCTTAGGGTTAGGCTTAGGGTACGGCTTAGGGTACGGGTTCGGGGAGGGCTTCGGGTACGGCGTAGGGTATGGGTTAGGGTTAGGGTTAGGGTTAGTGTTAGGGTTAGGGCTCGGTTTAGGGTACGGGTTAGGATTAGTGTACGTGTTAGGGTTAGGATAGGGGTTAGGGTTAGGGTACGCGTTAGGGTTAGGGTAGTTATTAAACCTATCCCACTCTCTAGATACCCCTTAGCACGTAAAGGAATATTATTAGGGGGTCCAGCCATGGAGAAGAGTTTAGACACTAAGATAATATAAGGAACACACACATTATAAAGAAATCACATTAGGATTCTCTTTTTAAGCTGTTCCTTAAAACACTAGTGGTTAGGAAATCTATTGGAGGCAGAAGCAGTCAAGGGTAGCCTAGGGTTAGGGTTAGGCTTACGGTTAGGCTTAGGGTACGGCTTAGGGTACGTGTTCGGGGAGGGCTTCGGGCACGGCGTAGGGTATGGGTTAGGGTTAGGGTTAGGGTTAGTGTTAGGGTTAGGGCTCGTTTTAGGGTACGGGTTAGGATTAGGGTTCGTGTTAGGGTTAGGGTAGGGGTTAGGGTTAGGGTACGTGTTACGAATAGGGTAGTTATTAAACCTATCCCACTCTCTAGTTACCCCTTAGTACGTAAAGTAATATTATTTGGGGGTCCAGCCATGGAGAAGAGTTTAGACACTAGGATAAGATAAGGAACACACCCATTATAAAGAAATCACATTAGGATTCTCTTTTTAAGCTGTTCCTTAAAACACTAGTGCTTAGGAAATGTATTGGAGGCAGAAGCAGTCAAGGGTAGCCTAGGGTTAGGGTTAGGCTTAGGGTTAGGCTTAGGGTACGGCTTAGGGTACGGGTTCGGGGAGGGCTTCGGTTACGGCGTAGGGTATGGGTTAGGGTTAGGGTTACGGTTAGTGTTAGGGTTAGGGCTCGGTTTAGGGTACGGGTTAGGATTAGGGTACGTGTTAGGGTTAGGGTAGGGGTTAGGGTTAGGGTACGCGTTAGGGTTAGGGTAGTTATTAAACCTCTCCCACTCTATAGATACCCCTTAGCACGTAAAGGAACATTATTTGGGGGTCCAGCCATGGAGAAGAGTTTAGACACTAAGATAATATAAGGAACACACACATTATAAAGAAATCACATTAGGATTCTCTTTTTAAGCTGTTCCTTAAAACACTAGTGCTTAGGAAATCTATTGGAGGCAGAAGCAGTCAAGGGTAGCCTAGGGTTAGGGTTAGGCTTAGGGTTAGGCTTAGGGTACGGCTTAGGGTACGGTTTCGGGGAGGGCTTCGGGTACGGCGTAGGGTATGGGTTAGGGTTAGGGTTAGGGTTAGTGTTAGGGTTAGGGCTCGGTTTAGGGTACGGGTTAGGATTAGGTTACGTGTTAGGGTTTGGTAGGGGTTAGGTTTAGAGTACGCGTTAGGGTTAGGGTAGTGATTAAACCTATCCCACTCTCTCGATACCCCTTAGCACATAAAGGAATATTATTTGGGGGTCCAGCCATGGAGAAGAGTTTAGACACTAGGATTAGATAAGGAACACACCCATTATAAAGAAATCACATTAGGATTCTCTTTTTAAGCTGTTCCTTAAAACACTAGTGCTTAGGAAATCTATTGTAGGCAGAAGCAGTCAAGGGTAGCCTAGGGTTAGGGTTAGGCTTAGGGTTAGGCTTAGGGTACGGCTTAGGGTACGGGTTCGGGGAGGGCTTCGGGTACGGCGTAGGGTATGGGTTAGGGTTAGGGTTAGGGTTAGTGTTAGGGTTAGGGCTCGGTTTAGGGTACGGGTTAGGATTAGGGTACGTGTTAGGGTTAGGATAGGGGTTAGGGTTAGGGTACGCGTTAGGGTTAGGGTAGTTATTAAACCTATCCCACTCTCTAGATACCCCTTAGCACGCAAAGGAATATTATTAGGGTGTCCAGCCATGGAGAAGAGTTTAGACACTAAGATAATATAAGGAACACACACATTATAAAGAAATCACATTAGGATTCTCTTTTTAAGCTGTTCCTTAAAACACTAGTGGTTAGGAAATCTATTGGAGGCAGAAGCAGTCAAGGGTAGCCTAGGGTTAGGGTTAGGCTTACGGTTAGGCTTAGGGTACGGCTTAGGGTACGTGTTCGGGGAGGGCTTCGGGCACGGCGTAGGGTATGGGTTAGGGTTAGGGTTAGGGTTAGTGTTAGGGTTAGGGCTCGTTTTAGGGTACGGGTTAGGATTAGGGTTCGTGTTAGGGTTAGGGTAGGGGTTAGGGTTAGGGTACGTGTTACGAATAGGGTAGTTATTAAACCTATCCCACTCTCTAGTTACCCCTTAGTACGTAAAGTAATATTATTTGGGGGTCCAGCCATGGAGAAGAGTTTAGACACTAGGATAAGATAAGGAACACACCCATTATAAAGAAATCACATTAGGATTCTCTTTTTAAGCTGTTCCTTAAAACACTAGTGCTTAGGAAATGTATTGGAGGCAGAAGCAGTCAAGGGTAGCCTAGGGTTAGGGTTAGGCTTAGGGTTAGGCTTAGGGTACGGCTTAGGGTACGGGTTCGGGGAGGGCTTCGGTTACGGCGTAGGGTATGGGTTAGGGTTAGGGTTACGGTTAGTGTTAGGGTTAGGGCTCGGTTTAGGGTACGGGTTAGGATTAGGGTACGTGTTAGGGTTAGGGTAGGGGTTAGGGTTAGGGTACGCGTTAGGGTTAGGGTAGTTATTAAACCTCTCCCACTCTGTAGATACCCCTTAGCACGTAAAGGAACATTATTTGGGGGTCCAGCCATGGAGAAGAGTTTAGACACTAAGATAATATAAGGAACACACACATTATAAAGAAATCACATTAGGATTCTCTTTTTAAGCTGTTCCTTAAAACACTAGTGCTTAGGAAATCTATTGGAGGCAGAAGCAGTCAAGGGTAGCCTAGGGTTAGGGTTAGGCTTAGGGTTAGGCTTAGGGTACGGCTTAGGGTACGGTTTCGGGGAGGGCTTCGGGTACGGCGTAGGGTATGGGTTAGGGTTAGGGTTAGGGTTAGTGTTAGGGTTAGGGCTCGGATTAGGGTACGGGTTAGGATTAGGTTACGTGTTAGGGTTTGGTAGGGGTTAGGTTTAGAGTACGCGTTAGGGTTAGGGTAGTGATTAAACCTATCCCACTCTCTCGATACCCCTTAGCACATAAAGGAATATTATTTGGGTCCAGCCATGGAGAAGAGTTTAGACACTAGGATTAGATAAGGAACACACCCATTATAAAGAAATCACATTAGGATTCTCTTTTTAAGCTGTTCCTTAAAACACTAGTGCTTAGGGAAATCTATTGTAGGCAGAAGCAGTCAAGGGTAGCCTAGGGTTAGGGTTAGGCTTAGGGTTAGGCTTAGGGTACGGCTTAGGGTACGGGTTCGGGGAGGGCTTCGGGTACGGCGTAGGGTATGGGTTAGGGTTAGGGTTAGGGTTAGTGTTAGGGTTAGGGCTCGGTTTAGGGTACGGGTTAGGATTAGGGTACGTGTTAGGGTTAGGATAGGGGTTAGGGTTAGGGTACGCGTTAGGGTTAGGGTAGTTATTAAACCTATCCCACTCTCTAGATACCCCTTAGCACGCAAAGGAATATTATTAGGGTGTCCAGCCATGGAGAAGAGTTTAGACACTAAGATAATATAAGGAACACACACATTATAAAGAAATCACATTAGGATTCTCTTTTTAAGCTGTTCCTTAAAACACTAGTGGTTAGGAAATCTATTGGAGGCAGAAGCAGTCAAGGGTAGCCTAGGGTTAGGGTTAGGCTTACGGTTAGGCTTAGGGTACGGCTTAGGGTACGTGTTCGGGGAGGGCTTCGGGCACGGCGTAGGGTATGGGTTAGGGTTAGGGTTAGGGTTAGTGTTAGGGTTAGGGCTCGTTTTAGGGTACGGGTTAGGATTAGGGTTCGTGTTAGGGTTAGGGTAGGGGTTAGGGTTAGGGTACGTGTTACGAATAGGGTAGTTATTAAACCTATCCCACTCTCTAGTTACCCCTTAGTACGTAAAGTAATATTATTTGGGGGTCCAGCCATGGAGAAGAGTTTAGACACTAGGATAAGATAAGGAACACACCCATTATAAAGAAATCACATTAGGATTCTCTTTTTAAGCTGTTCCTTAAAACACTAGTGCTTAGGAAATGTATTGGAGGCAGAAGCAGTCAAGGGTAGCCTAGGGTTAGGGTTAGGCTTAGGGTTAGGCTTAGGGTACGGCTTAGGGTACGGGTTCGGGGAGGGCTTCGGTTACGGCGTAGGGTATGGGTTAGGGTTAGGGTTACGGTTAGTGTTAGGGTTAGGGCTCGGTTTAGGGTACGGGTTAGGGTTAGGGTACGTGTTAGGGTTAGGGTACGCGTTAGGGTTAGGGTACGCGTTAGGGTTAGGGTAGTTATTAAACCTCTCCCACTCTATAGATACCCCTTAGCACGTAAAGGAACATTATTTGGGGGTCCAGCCATGGAGAAGAGTTTAGACACTAAGATAATATAAGGAACACACACATTATAAAGAAATCACATTAGGATTCTCTTTTTAAGCTGTTCCTTAAAACACTAGTGCTTAGGAAATCTATTGGAGGCAGAAGCAGTCAAGGGTAGCCTAGGGTTAGGGTTAGGCTTAGGGTTAGGCTTAGGGTACGGCTTAGGGTACGGTTTCGGGGAGGGCTTCGGGTACGGCGTAGGGTATGGGTTAGGGTTAGGGTTAGGGTTAGTGTTAGGGTTAGGGCTCGGTTTAGGGTACGGGTTAGGATTAGGTTACGTGTTAGGGTTTGGTAGGGGTTAGGGTTAGGGTACGCGTTAGGGTTAGGGTAGTGATTAAACCTATCCCACTCTCTCGATACCCCTTAGCACATAAAGGAATATTATTTGGGGGTCCAGCCATGGAGAAGAGTTTAGACACTAGGATTAGATAAGGAACACACCCATTATAAAGAAATCACATTAGGATTCTCTTTTTAAGCTGTTCCTTAAAACACTAGTGCTTAGGAAATCTATTGTAGGCAGAAGCAGTCAAGGGTAGCCTAGGGTTAGGGTTAGGCTTAGGGTTAGGCTTAGGGTACGGCTTAGGGTACGGGTTCGGGGAGGGCTTCGGGTACGGCGTAGGGTATGGGTTAGGGTTAGGGTTAGGGTTAGTGTTAGGGTTAGGGCTCGGTTTAGGGTACGGGTTAGGATTAGGGTACGTGTTAGGGTTAGGATAGGGGTTAGGGTTAGGGTACGCGTTAGGGTTAGGGTAGTTATTAAACCTATCCCACTCTCTAGATACCCCTTAGCACGCAAAGGAATATTATTAGGGTGTCCAGCCATGGAGAAGAGTTTAGACACTAAGATAATATAAGGAACACACACATTATAAAGAAATCACATTAGGATTCTCTTTTTAAGCTGTTCCTTAAAACACTAGTGGTTAGGAAATCTATTGGAGGCAGAAGCAGTCAAGGGTAGCCTAGGGTTAGGGTTAGGCTTACGGTTAGGCTTAGGGTACGGCTTAGGGTACGTGTTCGGGGAGGGCTTCGGGCACGGCGTAGGGTATGGGTTAGGGTTAGGGTTAGGGTTAGTGTTAGGGTTAGGGCTCGTTTTAGGGTACGGGTTAGGATTAGGGTTCGTGTTAGGGTTAGGGTAGGGGTTAGGGTTAGGGTACGTGTTACGAATAGGGTAGTTATTAAACCTATCCCACTCTCTAGTTACCCCTTAGTACGTAAAGTAATATTATTTGGGGGTCCAGCCATGGAGAAGAGTTTAGACACTAGGATAAGATAAGGAACACACCCATTATAAAGAAATCACATTAGGATTCTCTTTTTAAGCTGTTCCTTAAAACACTAGTGCTTAGGAAATGTATTGGAGGCAGAAGCAGTCAAGGGTAGCCTAGGGTTAGGGTTAGGCTTAGGGTTAGGCTTAGGGTACGGCTTAGGGTACGGGTTCGGGGAGGGCTTCGGTTACGGCGTAGGGTATGGGTTAGGGTTAGGGTTACGGTTAGTGTTAGGGTTAGGGCTCGGTTTAGGGTACGGGTTAGGATTAGGGTACGTGTTAGGGTTAGGGTAGGGGTTAGGGTTAGGGTACGCGTTAGGGTTAGGGTAGTTATTAAACCTCTCCCACTCTATAGATACCCCTTAGCACGTAAAGGAACATTATTTGGGGGTCCAGCCATGGAGAAGAGTTTAGACACTAAGATAATATAAGGAACACACACATTATAAAGAAATCACATTAGGATTCTCTTTTTAAGCTGTTCCTTAAAACACTAGTGCTTAGGAAATCTATTGGAGGCAGAAGCAGTCAAGGGTAGCCTAGGGTTAGGGTTAGGCTTAGGGTTAGGCTTAGGGTACGGCTTAGGGTACGGTTTCGGGGAGGGCTTCGGGTACGGCGTAGGGTATGGGTTAGGGTTAGGGTTAGGGTTAGTGTTAGGGTTAGGGCTCGGTTTAGGGTACGGGTTAGGATTAGGTTACGTGTTAGGGTTTGGTAGGGGTTAGGGTTAGGGTACGCGTTAGGGTTAGGGTAGTGATTAAACCTATCCCACTCTCTCGATACCCCTTAGCACATAAAGGAATATTATTTGGGGGTCCAGCCATGGAGAAGAGTTTAGACACTAGGATTAGATAAGGAACACACCCATTATAAAGAAATCACATTAGGATTCTCTTTTTAAGCTGTTCCTTAAAACACTAGTGCTTAGGAAATCTATTGTAGGCAGAAGCAGTCAAGGGTAGCCTAGGGTTAGGGTTAGGCTTAGGGTTAGGCTTAGGGTACGGCTTAGGGTACGGGTTCGGGGAGGGCTTCGGGTACGGCGTAGGGTATGGGTTAGGGTTAGGGTTAGGGTTAGTGTTAGGGTTAGGGCTCGGTTTAGGGTACGGGTTAGGATTAGGGTACGTGTTAGGGTTAGGATAGGGGTTAGGGTTAGGGTACGCGTTAGGGTTAGGGTAGTTATTAAACCTATCCCACTCTCTAGATACCCCTTAGCACGCAAAGGAATATTATTAGGGTGTCCAGCCATGGAGAAGAGTTTAGACACTAAGATAATATAAGGAACACACACATTATAAAGAAATCACATTAGGATTCTCTTTTTAAGCTGTTCCTTAAAACACTAGTGGTTAGGAAATCTATTGGAGGCAGAAGCAGTCAAGGGTAGCCTAGGGTTAGGGTTAGGCTTACGGTTAGGCTTAGGGTACGGCTTAGGGTACGTGTTCGGGGAGGGCTTCGGGCACGGCGTAGGGTATGGGTTAGGGTTAGGGTTAGGGTTAGTGTTAGGGTTAGGGCTCGTTTTAGGGTACGGGTTAGGATTAGGGTTCGTGTTAGGGTTAGGGTAGGGGTTAGGGTTAGGGTACGTGTTACGAATAGGGTAGTTATTAAACCTATCCCACTCTCTAGTTACCCCTTAGTACGTAAAGTAATATTATTTGGGGGTCCAGCCATGGAGAAGAGTTTAGACACTAGGATAAGATAAGGAACACACCCATTATAAAGAAATCACATTAGGATTCTCTTTTTAAGCTGTTCCTTAAAACACTAGTGCTTAGGAAATGTATTGGAGGCAGAAGCAGTCAAGGGTAGCCTAGGGTTAGGGTTAGGCTTAGGGTTAGGCTTAGGGTACGGCTTAGGGTACGGGTTCGGGGAGGGCTTCGGTTACGGCGTAGGGTATGGGTTAGGGTTAGGGTTACGGTTAGTGTTAGGGTTAGGGCTCGGTTTAGGGTACGGGTTAGGATTAGGGTACGTGTTAGGGTTAGGGTAGGGGTTAGGGTTAGGGTACGCGTTAGGGTTAGGGTAGTTATTAAACCTCTCCCACTCTATAGATACCCCTTAGCACGTAAAGGAACATTATTTGGGGGTCCAGCCATGGAGAAGAGTTTAGACACTAAGATAATATAAGGAACACACACATTATAAAGAAATCACATTAGGATTCTCTTTTTAAGCTGTTCCTTAAAACACTAGTGCTTAGGAAATCTATTGGAGGCAGAAGCAGTCAAGGGTAGCCTAGGGTTAGGGTTAGGCTTAGGGTACGGCTTAGGGTACGGTTTCGGGGAGGGCTTCGGGTACGGCGTAGGGTATGGGTTAGGGTTAGGGTTAGGGTTAGTGTTAGGGTTAGGGCTCGGTTTAGGGTACGGGTTAGGATTAGGTTACGTGTTAGGGTTTGGTAGGGGTTAGGGTTAGGGTACGCGTTAGGGTTAGGGTAGTGATTAAACCTATCCCACTCTCTCGATACCCCTTAGCACATAAAGGAATATTATTTGGGGGTCCAGCCATGGAGAAGAGTTTAGACACTAGGATTAGATAAGGAACACACCCATTATAAAGAAATCACATTAGGATTCTCTTTTTAAGCTGTTCCTTAAAACACTAGTGCTTAGGAAATCTATTGTAGGCAGAAGCAGTCAAGGGTAGCATAGGGTTAGGGTTAGGCTTAGGGTTAGGCTTAGGGTACGGCTTAGGGTACGGGTTCGGGGAGGGCTTCGGGTACGGCGTAGGGTATGGGTTAGGGTTAGGGTTAGGGTTAGTGTTAGGGTTAGGGCTCGGTTTAGGGTACGGGTTAGGATTAGGGTACGTGTTAGGGTTAGGATAGGGGTTAGGGTTAGGGTACGCGTTAGGGTTAGGGTAGTTATTAAACCTATCCCACTCTCTAGATACCCCTTAGCACGCAAAGGAATATTATTAGGGTGTCCAGCCATGGAGAAGAGTTTAGACACTAAGATAATATAAGGAACACACACATTATAAAGAAATCACATTAGGATTCTCTTTTTAAGCTGTTCCTTAAAACACTAGTGGTTAGGAAATCTATTGGAGGCAGAAGCAGTCAAGGGTAGCCTAGGGTTAGGGTTAGGCTTACGGTTAGGCTTAGGGTACGGCTTAGGGTACGTGTTCGGGGAGGGCTTCGGGCACGGCGTAGGGTATGGGTTAGGGTTAGGGTTAGGGTTATTGTTAGGGTTAGGGCTCGTTTTAGGGTACGGGTTAGGATTAGGGTTCGTGTTAGGGTTAGGGTAGGGGTTAGGGTTAGGGTACGTGTTACGAATAGGGTAGTTATTAAACCTATCCCACTCTCTAGTTACCCCTTAGTAAGTAAAGTAATATTATTTGGGGGTCCAGCCATGGAGAAGAGTTTAGACACTAGGATAAGATAAGGAACACACCCATTATAAAGAAATCACATTAGGATTCTCTTTTTAAGCTGTTCCTTAAAACACTAGTGCTTAGGAAATGTATTGGAGGCAGAAGCAGTCAAGGGTAGCCTAGGGTTAGGGTTAGGCTTAGGGTTAGGCTTAGGGTACGGCTTAGGGTACGGGTTCGGGGAGGGCTTCGGTTACGGCGTAGGGTATGGGTTAGGGTTAGGGTTACGGTTAGTGTTAGGGTTAGGGCTCGGTTTAGGGTACGGGTTAGGATTAGGGTACGTGTTAGGGTTAGGGTAGGGGTTAGGGTTAGGGTACGCGTTAGGGTTAGGGTAGTTATTAAACCTCTCCCACTCTATAGATACCCATTAGCACGTAAAGGAACATTATTTGGGGGTCCAGCCATGGAGAAGAGTTTAGACACTAAGATAATATAAGGAACACACACATTATAAAGAAATCACATTAGGATTCTCTTTTTAAGCTGTTCCTTAAAACACTAGTGCTTAGGAAATCTATTGGAGGCAGAAGCAGTCAAGGGTAGCCTAGGGTTAGGGTTAGGCTTAGGGTTAGGCTTAGGGTACGGCTTAGGGTACGGTTTCGGGGAGGGCTTCGGGTACGGCGTAGGGTATGGGTTAGGGTTAGGGTTAGGGTTAGTGTTAGGGTTAGGGCTCGGTTTAGGGTACGGGTTAGGATTAGGTTACGTGTTAGGGTTTGGTAGGGGTTAGGGTTAGGGTACGCGTTAGGGTTAGGGTAGTGATTAAACCTATCCCACTCTCTCGATACCCCTTAGCACATAAAGGAATATTATTTGGGGGTCCAGCCATGGAGAAGAGTTTAGACACTAGGATTAGATAAGGAACACACCCATTATAAAGAAATCACATTAGGATTCTCTTTTTAAGCTGTTCCTTAAAACACTAGTGCTTAGGAAATCTATTGTAGGCAGAAGCAGTCAAGGGTAGCATCGGGTTAGGGTTAGGCTTAGGGTTAGGCTTAGGGTACGGCTTAGGGTACGGGTTCGGGGAGGGCTTCGGGTACGGCGTAGGGTATGGGTTAGGGTTAGGGTTAGGGTTAGTGTTAGGGTTAGGGCTCGGTTTAGGGTACGGGTTAGGATTAGGGTACGTGTTAGGGTTAGGATAGGGGTTAGGGTTAGGGTACGCGTTAGGGTTAGGGTAGTTATTAAACCTATCCCACTCTCTAGATACCCCTTAGCACGCAAAGGAATATTATTAGGGTGTCCAGCCATGGAGAAGAGTTTAGACACTAAGATAATATAAGGAACACACACATTATAAAGAAATCACATTAGGATTCTCTTTTTAAGCTGTTCCTTAAAACACTAGTGGTTAGGAAATCTATTGGAGGCAGAAGCAGTCAAGGGTAGCCTAGGGTTAGGGTTAGGCTTACGGTTAGGCTTAGGGTACGGCTTAGGGTACGTGTTCGGGGAGGGCTTCGGGCACGGCGTAGGGTATGGGTTAGGTTTAGGGTTAGGGTTAGTGTTAGGGTTAGGGCTCGTTTTAGGGTACGGGTTAGGTTTAGGGTTCGTGTTAGGGTTAGGGTAGGGGTTAGGGTTAGGGTACGTGTTACGAATAGGGTAGTTATTAAACCTATCCCACTCTCTAGTTACCCCTTAGTACGTAAAGTAATATTATTTGGGGGTCCAGCCATGGAGAAGAGTTTAGACACTAGGATAAGATAAGGAACACACCCATTATAAAGAAATCACATTAGGATTCTCTTTTTAAGCTGTTCCTTAAAACACTAGTGCTTAGGAAATGTATTGGAGGCAGAAGCAGTCAAGGGTAGCCTAGGGTTAGGGTTAGGCTTAGGGTTAGGCTTAGGGTACGGCTTAGGGTACGGGTTCGGGGAGGGCTTCGGTTACGGCGTAGGGTATGGGTTAGGGTTAGGGTTACGGTTAGTGTTAGGGTTAGGGCTCGGTTTAGGGTACGGGTTAGGATTAGGGTACGTGTTAGGGTTAGGGTAGGGGTTAGGGTTAGGGTACGCGTTAGGGTTAGGGTAGTTATTAAACCTCTCCCACTCTATAGATACCCCTTAGCACGTAAAGGAACATTATTTGGGGGTCCAGCCATGGAGAAGAGTTTAGACACTAAGATAATATAAGGAACACACACATTATAAAGAAATCACATTAGGATTCTCTTTTTAAGCTGTTCCTTAAAACACTAGTGCTTAGGAAATCTATTGGAGGCAGAAGCAGTCAAGGGTAGCCTAGGGTTAGGGTTAGGCTTAGGGTTAGGCTTAGGGTACGGCTTAGGGTACGGTTTCGGGGAGGGCTTCGGGTACGGCGTAGGGTATGGGTTAGGGTTAGGGTTAGGGTTAGTGTTAGGGTTAGGGCTCGGTTTAGGGTACGGGTTAGGATTAGGTTACGTGTTAGGGTTTGGTAGGGGTTAGGGTTAGGGTACGCTTTAGGGTTAGGGTAGTGATTAAACCTATCCCACTCTCTCGATACCCCTTAGCACATAAAGGAATATTATTTGGGGGTCCAGCCATGGAGAAGAGTTTAGACACTAGGATTAGATAAGGAACACACCCATTATAAAGAAATCACATTAGGATTCTCTTTTTAAGCTGTTCCTTAAAACACTAGTGCTTAGGAAATCTATTGTAGGCAGAAGCAGTCAAGGGTAGCCTAGGGTTAGGGTTAGGCTTAGGGTTAGGCTTAGGGTACGGCTTAGGGTACGGGTTCGGGGAGGGCTTCGGGTACGGCGTAGGGTATGGGTTAGGGTTAGGGTTAGGGTTAGTGTTAGGGTTAGGGCTCGGTTTAGGGTACGGGTTAGGATTAGGGTACGTGTTAGGGTTAGGATAGGGGTTAGGGTTAGGGTACGCGTTAGGGTTAGGGTAGTTATTAAACCTATCCCACTCTCTAGATACCCCTTAGCACGCAAAGGAATATTATTAGGGTGTCCAGCCATGGAGAAGAGTTTAGACACTAAGATAATATAAGGAACACACACATTATAAAGAAATCACATTAGGATTCTCTTTTTAAGCTGTTCCTTAAAACACTAGTGGTTAGGAAATCTATTGGAGGCAGAAGCAGTCAAGGGTAGCCTAGGGTTAGGGTTAGGCTTACGGTTAGGCTTAGGGTACGGCTTAGGGTACGTGTTCGGGGAGGGCTTCGGGCACGGCGTAGGGTATGGGTTAGGGTTAGGGTTAGGGTTAGTGTTAGGGTTAGGGCTCGTTTTAGGGTACGGGTTAGGATTAGGGTTCGTGTTAGGGTTAGGGTAGGGGTTAGGGTTAGGGTACGTGTTACGAATAGGGTAGTTATTAAACCTATCCCACTCTCTAGTTACCCCTTAGTACATAAAGTAATATTATTTGGGGGTCCAGCCATGGAGAAGAGTTTAGACACTAGGATAAGATAAGGAACACACCCATTATAAAGAAATCACATTAGGATTCTCTTTTTAAGCTGTTCCTTAAAACACTAGTGCTTAGGAAATGTATTGGAGGCAGAAGCAGTCAAGGGTAGCCTAGGGTTAGGGTTAGGCTTAGGGTTAGGCTTAGGGTACGGCTTAGGGTACGGGTTCGGGGAGGGCTTCGGTTACGGCGTAGGGTATGGGTTAGGGTTAGGGTTACGGTTAGTGTTAGGGTTAGGGCTCGGTTTAGGGTACGGGTTAGGATTAGGGTACGTGTTAGGGTTAGGGTAGGGGTTAGGGTTAGGGTACGCGTTAGGGTTAGGGTAGTTATTAAACCTCTCCCACTCTATAGATACCCCTTAGCACGTAAAGGAACATTATTTGGGGGTCCAGCCATGGAGAAGAGTTTAGACACTAAGATAATATAAGGAACACACACATTATAAAGAAATCACATTAGGATTCTCTTTTTAAGCTGTTCCTTAAAACACTAGTGCTTAGGAAATCTATTGGAGGCAGAAGCAGTCAAGGGTAGCCTAGGGTTAGGGTTAGGCTTAGGGTTAGGCTTAGGGTACGGCTTAGGGTACGGTTTCGGGGAGGGCTTCGGGTACGGCGTAGGGTATGGGTTAGGGTTAGGGTTAGGGTTAGTGTTAGGGTTAGGGCTCGGTTTAGGGTACGGGTTAGGATTAGGTTACGTGTTAGGGTTTGGTAGGGGTTAGGTTTAGAGTACGCGTTAGGGTTAGGGTAGTGATTAAACCTATCCCACTCTCTCGATACCCCTTAGCACATAAAGGAATATTATTTGGGGGTCCAGCCATGGAGAAGAGTTTAGACACTAGGATTAGATAAGGAACACACCCATTATAAAGAAATCACATTAGGATTCTCTTTTTAAGCTGTTCCTTAAAACACTAGTGCTTAGGAAATCTATTGTAGGCAGAAGCAGTCAAGGGTAGCCTAGGGTTAGGGTTAGGCTTAGGGTTAGGCTTAGGGTACGGCTTAGGGTACGGGTTCGGGGAGGGCTTCGGGTACGGCGTAGGGTATGGGTTAGGGTTAGGGTTAGGGTTAGTGTTAGGGTTAGGGCTCGGTTTAGGGTACGGGTTAGGATTAGGGTACGTGTTAGGGTTAGGATAGGGGTTAGGGTTAGGGTACGCGTTAGGGTTAGGGTAGTTATTAAACCTATCCCACTCTCTAGATACCCCTTAGCACGCAAAGGAATATTATTAGGGTGTCCAGCCATGGAGAAGAGTTTAGACACTAAGATAATATAAGGAACACACACATTATAAAGAAATCACATTAGGATTCTCTTTTTAAGCTGTTCCTTAAAACACTAGTGGTTAGGAAATCTATTGGAGGCAGAAGCAGTCAAGGGTAGCCTAGGGTTAGGGTTAGGCTTACGGTTAGGCTTAGGGTACGGCTTAGGGTACGTGTTCGGGGAGGGCTTCGGGCACGGCGTAGGGTATGGGTTAGGGTTAGGGTTAGGGTTAGTGTTAGGGTTAGGGCTCGTTTTAGGGTACGGGTTAGGATTAGGGTTCGTGTTAGGGTTAGGGTAGGGGTTAGGGTTAGGGTACGTGTTACGAATAGGGTAGTTATTAAACCTATCCCACTCTCTAGTTACCCCTTAGTACGTAAAGTAATATTATTTGGGGGTCCAGCCATGGAGAAGAGTTTAGACACTAGGATAAGATAAGGAACACACCCATTATAAAGAAATCACATTAGGATTCTCTTTTTAAGCTGTTCCTTAAAACACTAGTGCTTAGGAAATGTATTGGAGGCAGAAGCAGTCAAGGGTAGCCTAGGGTTAGGGTTAGGCTTAGGGTTAGGCTTAGGGTACGGCTTAGGGTACGGGTTCGGGGAGGGCTTCGGTTACGGCGTAGGGTATGGGTTAGGGTTAGGGTTACGGTTAGTGTTAGGGTTAGGGCTCGGTTTAGGGTACGGGTTAGGGTTAGGGTACGTGTTAGGGTTAGGGTACGCGTTAGGGTTAGGGTACGCGTTAGGGTTAGGGTAGTTATTAAACCTCTCCCACTCTATAGATACCCCTTAGCACGTAAAGGAACATTATTTGGGGGTCCAGCCATGGAGAAGAGTTTAGACACTAAGATAATATAAGGAACACACACATTATAAAGAAATCACATTAGGATTCTCTTTTTAAGCTGTTCCTTAAAACACTAGTGCTTAGGAAATCTATTGGAGGCAGAAGCAGTCAAGGGTAGCCTAGGGTTAGGGTTAGGCTTAGGGTTAGGCTTAGGGTACGGCTTAGGGTACGGTTTCGGGGAGGGCTTCGGGTACGGCGTAGGGTATGGGTTAGGGTTAGGGTTAGGGTTAGTGTTAGGGTTAGGGCTCGGTTTAGGGTACGGGTTAGGATTAGGTTACGTGTTAGGGTTTGGTAGGGGTTAGGGTTAGGGTACGCGTTAGGGTTAGGGTAGTGATTAAACCTATCCCACTCTCTCGATACCCCTTAGCACATAAAGGAATATTATTTGGGGGTCCAGCCATGGAGAAGAGTTTAGACACTAGGATTAGATAAGGAACACACCCATTATAAAGAAATCACATTAGGATTCTCTTTTTAAGCTGTTCCTTAAAACACTAGTGCTTAGGAAATCTATTGTAGGCAGAAGCAGTCAAGGGTAGCCTAGGGTTAGGGTTAGGCTTAGGGTTAGGCTTAGGGTACGGCTTAGGGTACGGGTTCGGGGAGGGCTTCGGGTACGGCGTAGGGTATGGGTTAGGGTTAGGGTTAGGGTTAGTGTTAGGGTTAGGGCTCGGTTTAGGGTACGGGTTAGGATTAGGGTACGTGTTAGGGTTAGGATAGGGGTTAGGGTTAGGGTACGCGTTAGGGTTAGGGTAGTTATTAAACCTATCCCACTCTCTAGATACCCCTTAGCACGCAAAGGAATATTATTAGGGTGTCCAGCCATGGAGAAGAGTTTAGACACTAAGATAATATAAGGAACACACACATTATAAAGAAATCACATTAGGATTCTCTTTTTAAGCTGTTCCTTAAAACACTAGTGGTTAGGAAATCTATTGGAGGCAGAAGCAGTCAAGGGTAGCCTAGGGTTAGGGTTAGGCTTACGGTTAGGCTTAGGGTACGGCTTAGGGTACGTGTTCGGGGAGGGCTTCGGGCACGGCGTAGGGTATGGGTTAGGGTTAGGGTTAGGGTTAGTGTTAGGGTTAGGGCTCGTTTTAGGGTACGGGTTAGGATTAGGGTTCGTGTTAGGGTTAGGGTAGGGGTTAGGGTTAGGGTACGTGTTACGAATAGGGTAGTTATTAAACCTATCCCACTCTCTAGTTACCCCTTAGTACGTAAAGTAATATTATTTGGGGGTCCAGCCATGGAGAAGAGTTTAGACACTAGGATAAGATAAGGAACACACCCATTATAAAGAAATCACATTAGGATTCTCTTTTTAAGCTGTTCCTTAAAACACTAGTGCTTAGGAAATGTATTGGAGGCAGAAGCAGTCAAGGGTAGCCTAGGGTTAGGGTTAGGCTTAGGGTTAGGCTTAGGGTACGGCTTAGGGTACGGGTTCGGGGAGGGCTTCGGTTACGGCGTAGGGTATGGGTTAGGGTTAGGGTTACGGTTAGTGTTAGGGTTAGGGCTCGGTTTAGGGTACGGGTTAGGATTAGGGTACGTGTTAGGGTTAGGGTAGGGGTTAGGGTTAGGGTACGCGTTAGGGTTAGGGTAGTTATTAAACCTCTCCCACTCTATAGATACCCCTTAGCACGTAAAGGAACATTATTTGGGGGTCCAGCCATGGAGAAGAGTTTAGACACTAAGATAATATAAGGAACACACACATTATAAAGAAATCACATTAGGATTCTCTTTTTAAGCTGTTCCTTAAAACACTAGTGCTTAGGAAATCTATTGGAGGCAGAAGCAGTCAAGGGTAGCCTAGGGTTAGGGTTAGGCTTAGGGTTAGGCTTAGGGTACGGCTTAGGGTACGGTTTCGGGGAGGGCTTCGGGTACGGCGTAGGGTATGGGTTAGGGTTAGGGTTAGGGTTAGTGTTAGGGTTAGGGCTCGGTTTAGGGTACGGGTTAGGATTAGGTTACGTGTTAGGGTTTGGTAGGGGTTAGGGTTAGGGTACGCGTTAGGGTTAGGGTAGTGATTAAACCTATCCCACTCTCTCGATACCCCTTAGCACATAAAGGAATATTATTTGGGGGTCCAGCCATGGAGAAGAGTTTAGACACTAGGATTAGATAAGGAACACACCCATTATAAAGAAATCACATTAGGATTCTCTTTTTAAGCTGTTCCTTAAAACACTAGTGCTTAGGAAATCTATTGTAGGCAGAAGCAGTCAAGGGTAGCCTAGGGTTAGGGTTAGGCTTAGGGTTAGGCTTAGGGTACGGCTTAGGGTACGGGTTCGGGGAGGGCTTCGGGTACGGCGTAGGGTATGGGTTAGGGTTAGGGTTAGGGTTAGTGTTAGGGTTAGGGCTCGGTTTAGGGTACGGGTTAGGATTAGGGTACGTGTTAGGGTTAGGATAGGGGTTAGGGTTAGGGTACGCGTTAGGGTTAGGGTAGTTATTAAACCTATCCCACTCTCTAGATACCCCTTAGCACGCAAAGGAATATTATTAGGGTGTCCAGCCATGGAGAAGAGTTTAGACACTAAGATAATATAAGGAACACACACATTATAAAGAAATCACATTAGGATTCTCTTTTTAAGCTGTTCCTTAAAACACTAGTGGTTAGGAAATCTATTGGAGGCAGAAGCAGTCAAGGGTAGCCTAGGGTTAGGGTTAGGCTTACGGTTAGGCTTAGGGTACGGCTTAGGGTACGTGTTCGGGGAGGGCTTCGGGCACGGCGTAGGGTATGGGTTAGGGTTAGGGTTAGGGTTAGTGTTAGGGTTAGGGCTCGTTTTAGGGTACGGGTTAGGATTAGGGTTCGTGTTAGGGTTAGGGTAGGGGTTAGGGTTAGGGTACGTGTTACGAATAGGGTAGTTATTAAACCTATCCCACTCTCTAGTTACCCCTTAGTACGTAAAGTAATATTATTTGGGGGTCCAGCCATGGAGAAGAGTTTAGACACTAGGATAAGATAAGGAACACACCCATTATAAAGAAATCACATTAGGATTCTCTTTTTAAGCTGTTCCTTAAAACACTAGTGCTTAGGAAATGTATTGGAGGCAGAAGCAGTCAAGGGTAGCCTAGGGTTAGGGTTAGGCTTAGGGTTAGGCTTAGGGTACGGCTTAGGGTACGGGTTCGGGGAGGGCTTCGGTTACGGCGTAGGGTATGGGTTAGGGTTAGGGTTACGGTTAGTGTTAGGGTTAGGGCTCGGTTTAGGGTACGGGTTAGGATTAGGGTACGTGTTAGGGTTAGGGTAGGGGTTAGGGTTAGGGTACGCGTTAGGGTTAGGGTAGTTATTAAACCTCTCCCACTCTATAGATACCCCTTAGCACGTAAAGGAACATTATTTGGGGGTCCAGCCATGGAGAAGAGTTTAGACACTAAGATAATATAAGGAACACACACATTATAAAGAAATCACATTAGGATTCTCTTTTTAAGCTGTTCCTTAAAACACTAGTGCTTAGGAAATCTATTGGAGGCAGAAGCAGTCAAGGGTAGCCTAGGGTTAGGGTTAGGCTTAGGGTACGGCTTAGGGTACGGTTTCGGGGAGGGCTTCGGGTACGGCGTAGGGTATGGGTTAGGGTTAGGGTTAGGGTTAGTGTTAGGGTTAGGGCTCGGTTTAGGGTACGGGTTAGGATTAGGTTACGTGTTAGGGTTTGGTAGGGGTTAGGGTTAGGGTACGCGTTAGGGTTAGGGTAGTGATTAAACCTATCCCACTCTCTCGATACCCCTTAGCACATAAAGGAATATTATTTGGGGGTCCAGCCATGGAGAAGAGTTTAGACACTAGGATTAGATAAGGAACACACCCATTATAAAGAAATCACATTAGGATTCTCTTTTTAAGCTGTTCCTTAAAACACTAGTGCTTAGGAAATCTATTGTAGGCAGAAGCAGTCAAGGGTAGCATAGGGTTAGGGTTAGGCTTAGGGTTAGGCTTAGGGTACGGCTTAGGGTACGGGTTCGGGGAGGGCTTCGGGTACGGCGTAGGGTATGGGTTAGGGTTAGGGTTAGGGTTAGTGTTAGGGTTAGGGCTCGGTTTAGGGTACGGGTTAGGATTAGGGTACGTGTTAGGGTTAGGATAGGGGTTAGGGTTAGGGTACGCGTTAGGGTTAGGGTAGTTATTAAACCTATCCCACTCTCTAGATACCCCTTAGCACGCAAAGGAATATTATTAGGGTGTCCAGCCATGGAGAAGAGTTTAGACACTAAGATAATATAAGGAACACACACATTATAAAGAAATCACATTAGGATTCTCTTTTTAAGCTGTTCCTTAAAACACTAGTGGTTAGGAAATCTATTGGAGGCAGAAGCAGTCAAGGGTAGCCTAGGGTTAGGGTTAGGCTTACGGTTAGGCTTAGGGTACGGCTTAGGGTACGTGTTCAGGGAGGGCTTCGGGCACGGCGTAGGGTATGGGTTAGGGTTAGGGTTAGGGTTAGTGTTAGGGTTAGGGCTCGTTTTAGGGTACGGGTTAGGATTAGGGTTCGTGTTAGGGTTAGGGTAGGGGTTAGGGTTAGGGTACGTGTTACGAATAGGGTAGTTATTAAACCTATCCCACTCTCTAGTTACCCCTTAGTACGTAAAGTAATATTATTTGGGGGTCCAGCCATGGAGAAGAGTTTAGACACTAGGATAAGATAAGGAACACACCCATTATAAAGAAATCACATTAGGATTCTCTTTTTAAGCTGTTCCTTAAAACACTAGTGCTTAGGAAATGTATTGGAGGCAGAAGCAGTCAAGGGTAGCCTAGGGTTAGGGTTAGGCTTAGGGTTAGGCTTAGGGTACGGCTTAGGGTACGGGTTCGGGGAGGGCTTCGGTTACGGCGTAGGGTATGGGTTAGGGTTAGGGTTACGGTTAGTGTTAGGGTTAGGGCTCGGTTTAGGGTACGGGTTAGGATTAGGGTACGTGTTAGGGTTAGGGTAGGGGTTAGGGTTAGGGTACGCGTTAGGGTTAGGGTAGTTATTAAACCTCTCCCACTCTATAGATACCCCTTAGCACGTAAAGGAACATTATTTGGGGGTCCAGCCATGGAGAAGAGTTTAGACACTAAGATAATATAAGGAACACACACATTATAAAGAAATCACATTAGGATTCTCTTTTTAAGCTGTTCCTTAAAACACTAGTGCTTAGGAAATCTATTGGAGGCAGAAGCAGTCAAGGGTAGCCTAGGGTTAGGGTTAGGCTTAGGGTTAGGCTTAGGGTACGGCTTAGGGTACGGTTTCGGGGAGGGCTTCGGGTACGGCGTAGGGTATGGGTTAGGGTTAGGGTTAGGGTTAGAGTTAGGGTTAGGGCTCGGTTTAGGGTACGGGTTAGGATTAGGTTACGTGTTAGGGTTTGGTAGGGGTTAGGGTTAGGGTACGCGTTAGGGTTAGGGTAGTGATTAAACCTATCCCACTCTCTCGATACCCCTTAGCACATAAAGGAATATTATTTGGGGGTCCAGCCATGGAGAAGAGTTTAGACACTAGGATTAGATAAGGAACACACCCATTATAAAGAAATCACATTAGGATTCTCTTTTTAAGCTGTTCCTTAAAACACTAGTGCTTAGGAAATCTATTGTAGGCAGAAGCAGTCAAGGGTAGCCTAGGGTTAGGGTTAGGCTTAGGGTTAGGCTTAGGGAACGGCTTAGGGTACGGGTTCAGGGAGGGCTTCGGGTACGGCGTAGGGTATGGGTTAGGGTTAGGGTTAGGGTTAGTGTTAGGGTTAGGGCTCGGTTTAGGGTACGGTTTAGGATTAGGGTTCGTGTTAGGATTAGGGTAGGGGTTAGGGTTAGGGTACGTGTTACGGATAGGGTACTTATTAAACCTATCCCACTCTCTAGTTACCCCTTAGCACGTAAAGGAATATTATTTGGGGGTCCAGCCATGGAGAAGAGTTTAGACACTAGGATAAGATAAGGAACACACCCATTATAAAGAAATCACATTAGGATTCTCTTTTTAAGCTGTTCCTTAAAACACTAGTGCTTAGGAAATTTTTGGAGGCAGAAGCAGTCAAGGGTAGCCTAGGGTTAGGGTTAGGCTTAGGGTTAGGCTTAGGGTACGGCTTAGGGTATGGGTTCGGGGAGGGTTTCGGGTACGGCGTAGGGTATGGGTTAGGGTTAGGGTTAGGGTTAGTGTTAGGGTTAGGGCTCGGTTTAGGGTACGGGTTAGGATTAGGGTACGTGTTAGGGTTAGGATAGGGGTTAGCGTTAGTGTACGCGTTAGGGTTGGGGTAGTTATTAAACCTATCCCACTCTCTAGTTACCCCTTAGCACGTAAAGGAATATTATTTGGGGGTCCAGCCATGGAGAAGAGTTTAGACACTAGGATAAGATAAGGAACACACCCATTATAAAGAAATCACATTAGGATTCTCTTTTTAAGCTGTTCCTTAAAACACTAGGGCTTAGGAAATCTATTGGAGGCAGAAGCAGTCAAGGGTAGCCTAGGGTTAGGGTTAGGCTTAGGGTTAGGCTTAGATTACGGCTTAGGGTACGGGTTCGGGCAGGGCTTCGGGTACGGGGTAGGGTATGGGTTAGGGTTAGTGTTAGGTTTAGGTCTCGGTTTAGGGTACGGGTTAGGATTAGGGTACGTGATAGGGTTAGGTTAGGGGTTAGGGTTAGGGTACACGTTAGGGTTAGGGTAGTTATTAAACCTATCCCACTCTCTAGATACCCCTTAGCACGTAAAGGAATATTATTTGGGGGTCCAGCCATGGAGAAGAGTTTAGACACTAGGATAAGATAAGGAACACACCCATTATAAAGAAATCACATTAGGATTCTCTTTTTAAGCTGTTCCTTAAAACACTAGTGCTTAGGAAATTCATTGGAGGCAGAAGCAGTCAAGGGTAGCCTAGGGTTAGGGTTAGGCTTAGGGTTAGGCTTAGGGTACGGCTTAGGGTACGGGTTCGGGGAGGGCTTCGGGTACGGCGTAGGGTTAGGGTTTGTGTTAGGTTTAGGGCTCGGTTTAGGGTACGGGTTAGGATTAGGGTACATGTTAGGGTTAGGATAGGGGTTAGGGTTAGGGTACGTGTTACGGTTAGGGTAGTTATTAAACCTATCCCACTCTCTAGATAACCCTTAGCACGTAAAGGAATATTATTTGGGGGTCCAGGCATGGAGAAGAGTTTAGACACTAAGATAATATAAGGAACACACACATTATAAAGAAATAACATTAGGATTCTCTTTTTAAGCTGTTCCTTAAAACACTAGTGCTTAGGAAATCTATTGGAGGCAGAAGCAGTCAAGGGTAGCCTAGGGTTAGGGTTAGGCTTAGGATTAGGCTTAGGGTATGGCTTAGGGTACGGGTTCGGGGAGGGCTTCGGGTACGGCGTAGGGTATGGGTTAGGGTTGGGGTTAGGGTTAGTGTTAGGGTTAGGGCTCGGTTTAGGGTACGGGTTAGGATTAGGGTACGTGTTAGGGTTAGTGTAGGGGTTAGCGTTAGGGTACGCGTTAGGGTTAGGGTAGTTATTAAATCTATCCCACTCTCTAGTTACCCCTTAGCACGTAAAGGAATATTATTTGGGGGTCCAGCCATGGAGAAGAGTTTAGACACTAGGATTAGATAAGGAACACACCCATTATAAAGAAATCACATTAGGATTCTCCTTTTAAGCTGTTCCTTAAAACACTAGTGCTTAGGAAATCTATTGGAGGCCGAAGCAGTCAAGGGTAGCCTAGGGTTAGGGTTAGGCTTAGGGTTAGGCTTAGGGTACGGCTTAGGGTACGGGTTCGGGGAGGGCTTCGGGTACGGCGTAGGGTATGGTTTAGGGTTAGGGTTAGGGTTAGTGTTAGGGTTAGGGCTCGGTTTAGGGTACGGGTTAGGATTAGGGTACGTGTTAGGGTTAGGTTAGGGGTTAGGGTTAGGGTACGCGTTAGGGTTAGGGTAGTTATTAAACCTATCCCACTCTCTAGATACCCCTTAGCACGTAAAGGAATATTATTTGGGGGTCCAGCCATGGAGAAGAGTTTAGACACTAGGATAAGATAAGGAATACACCCATTATAAAGAAATCACATTAGGATTCTCTTTTTAAGCTGTTCCTTAAAACACTAGTGCTTAGGAAATTCATTGGAGGCAGAAGCAGTCAAGGGTAGCCTAGGGTTAGGGTTAGGCTTAGGGTTAGGCTTAGGGTACGGCTTAGGGTACGGGTTCGGGGAGGGTTTCAGGTCCGGCATAGGGTATGGGTTAGGGTTAGGGTTACGGTTAGTGTTAGGGTTAGGGCTCGGTTTAGGGTACGGGTTAGGATTAGGGTACGTGTTAGGGTTAGGGTTGGGGTTAGGGTTAGGCTACGCGTTAGGGTTAGGGTAGTTATTAAACCTATCCCACTCTCTAGATACCCCTTAGCACGTAAAGGAATATTATTTGGGGGTCCAGCCATGGAGAAGAGTTTAGACACTAAGATAATATAAGGAACACACACATTATAAAGAAATCACATTAGGATTCTCTTTTTAAGGTGTTCCTTAAAACACTAGTGCTTAGGAAATCTATTGGAGGCAGAAGCAGTCAAGGGTAGCCTAGGGTTAGGGTTAGGCTTAGGGGTAGGCTTAGGGTACGGCTTAGGATACGGGTTCGGGGAGGGCTTCGGGTACGGCGTAGGGTATGGGTTAGGGTTAGGGTGAGGGTTAGTGTTAGGGTTAGGGCTCGGTTTAGGGTACGGGGTAGGATTAGGGTACGTGTTAGGGTTAGGGTAGGGGTTAGGGTTATGGTACGCGTTAGGGTTAGGGTAGTGATTAAACCTATCCCACTCTCTAGATACCCCTTAGCACATAAAGGAATATTATTTGGGGGTCCAGCCATGGAGAAGAGTTTAGACACTAGGATTAGATAAGGAACACACCCATTATAAAGAAATCACATTAGGATTCTCTTTTTAAGCTGTTCCTTAAAACACTAGTGCTTAGGAAATCTATTGGAGGCAGAAGCAGTCAAGGGTAGCCTAGGGTTAGGGTTAGGCTTAGGTTTAGGCTTAGGGTACAGCTTAGGGTACGTGTTCGGGGAGGGCTTCGGGTACGGCGTAGGGTTAGGGTTTGTGTTAGGTTTAGGGCTCGGTTTAGGGTACGGGTTAGGATTAGGGTACATGTTAGGGTTAGGGTAGGGGTTAGGGTTAGGGTACGCTTTACGGTTAGGGTAGTTATTAAACCTATCCCACTCTCTAGATACCCCTTAGCACGTAAAGGAATATTATTTGGGGGTCCAGGCATGGAGAAGAGTTTAGACACTAAGATAATATAAGGAACACACACATTATAAAGAAATAACATTAGGATTCTCTTTTTAAGCTGTTCCTTAAAACACTAGTGCTTAGGAAATCTATTGGAGGCAGAAGCAGTCAAGGGTAGCCTAGGGTTAGGATTAGGCTTAGGATTAGGCTTAGGGTACGGCTTAGGGTACGGGTTCGGGGAGGGCTTCGGGTACGGCGTAGGGTATGGGTTAGGGTTAGGGTTAGGGTTAGTGTTAGGGTTAGGGCTCGGTTTAGGGTACGGGTTAGGATTAGGGTACGTGTTAGGGTTAGTGTAGGGGTTAGCGTTAGGGTACGCGTTAGGGTTAGGGTAGTTATTAAATCTATCCCACTCTCTAGTTACCCCTTAGCACGTAAAGGAATATTATTTGGGGGTCCAGCCATGGAGAAGAGTTTAGACACTAGGATTAGATAAGGAACACACCCATTATAAAGAAATCACATTAGGATTCTCCTTTTAAGCTGTTCCTTAAAACACTAGTGCTTAGGAAATCTATTGGAGGCAGAAGCAGTCAAGGGTAGCCTAGGGTTAGGGTTAGGCTTAGGGTTAGGCTTAGGGTACGGCTTAGGGTACGGGTTCGGGGAGGGCTTCGGGTACGGCGTAGGGTATGGTTTAGGGTTAGGGTTAGGGTTAGTGTTAGGGTTAGGGCTCGGTTTAGGGTACGGGTTAGGATTAGGGTACGTGTTAGGGTTAGGGTAGGGTGTAGCTTTAGGGTACGCGTTAGGGTTAGGGTAGTGATTAAACCTATCCCACTCTCTAGTTACCCCTTAGCACGTAAAGGAATATTATTTGGGGGTCCAGCCATGGAGAAGAGTTTAGACATTCGGATAAGATAAGGAACACACCCATTATAAAGGAATCACATTAGGATTCTCTTTTTAAGCTGTTCCTTAAAACACTAGGGCTTAGGAAATCTATTGGAGGCAGAAGCAGTCAAGGGTAGCCTAGGGTTAGGGTTAGGCTTAGGGTTAGGCTTAGGGTACGGCTTAGGGTACGGGTTCGGGGAGGGCTTCAGGTCCGGCATAGGGTATGGGTTAGGGTTAGGGTTACGGTTAGTGTTAGGGTTAGGGCTCGGTTTAGGGTACGGGTTAGGATTAGGGTACGTGTTAGGGTTAGGGTTGGGGTTAGGGTTAGGGTACGCGTTAGGGTTAGGGTAGTTATTAAACCTATCCCACTCTCTAGATACCCCTTAGCACGCAAAGGAATATTATTAGGGTGTCCAGCCATGGAGAAGAGTTTAGACACTAAGATAATATAAGGAACACACACATTATAAAGAAATCACATTAGGATTCTCTTTTTAAGCTGTTCCTTAAAACACTAGTGGTTAGGAAATCTATTGGAGGCAGAAGCAGTCAAGGGTAGCCTAGGGTTAGGGTTAGGCTTACGGTTAGGCTTAGGGTACGGCTTAGGGTACGTGTTCGGGGAGGGCTTCGGGCACGGCGTAGGGTATGGGTTAGGGTTAGGGTTAGGGTTAGTGTTAGGGTTAGGGCTCGTTTTAGGGTACGGGTTAGGATTAGGGTTCGTGTTAGGGTTAGGGTAGGGGTTAGGGTTAGGGTATGTGTTACGAATAGGGTAGTTATTAAACCTATCCCACTCTCTAGTTACCCCTTAGTACGTAAAGTAATATTATTTGGGGGTCCAGCCATGGAGAAGAGTTTAGACACTAGGATAAGATAAGGAACACACCCATTATAAAGAAATCACATTAGGATTCTCTTTTTAAGCTGTTCCTTAAAACACTAGTGCTTAGGAAATGTATTGGAGGCAGAAGCAGTCAAGGGTAGCCTAGGGTTAGGGTTAGGCTTAGGGTTAGGCTTAGGGTACGGCTTAGGGTACGGGTTCGGGGAGGGCTTCGGTTACGGCGTAGGGTATGGGTTAGGGTTAGGGTTACGGTTAGTGTTAGGGTTAGGGCTCGGTTTAGGGTACGGGTTAGGATTAGGGTACGTGTTAGGGTTAGGGTAGGGGTTAGGGTTAGGGTACGCGTTAGGGTTAGGGTAGTTATTAAACCTCTCCCACTCTATAGATACCCCTTAGCACGTAAAGGAACATTATTTGGGGGTCCAGCCATGGAGAAGAGTTTAGACACTAAGATAATATAAGGAACACACACATTATAAAGAAATCACATTAGGATTCTCTTTTTAAGCTGTTCCTTAAAACACTAGTGCTTAGGAAATCTATTGGAGGCAGAAGCAGTCAAGGGTAGCCTAGGGTTAGGGTTAGGCTTAGGGTTAGGCTTAGGGTACGGCTTAGGGTACGGTTTCGGGGAGGGCTTCGGGTACGGCGTAGGGTATGGGTTAGGGTTAGGGTTAGGGTTAGTGTTAGGGTTAGGGCTCGGTTTAGGGTACGGGTTAGGATTAGGTTACGTGTTAGGGTTTGGTAGGGGTTAGGTTTAGAGTACGCGTTAGGGTTAGGGTAGTGATTAAACCTATCCCACTCTCTCGATACCCCTTAGCACATAAAGGAATATTATTTGGGGGTCCAGCCATGGAGAAGAGTTTAGACACTAGGATTAGATAAGGAACACACCCATTATAAAGAAATCACATTAGGATTCTCTTTTTAAGCTGTTCCTTAAAACACTAGTGCTTAGGAAATCTATTGTAGGCAGAAGCAGTCAAGGGTAGCCTAGGGTTAGGGTTAGGCTTAGGGTTAGGCTTAGGGTACGGCTTAGGGTACGGGTTCGGGGAGGGCTTCGGGTACGGCGTAGGGTATGGGTTAGGGTTAGGGTTAGGGTTAGTGTTAGGGTTAGGGCTCGGTTTAGGGTACGGGTTAGGATTAGGGTACGTGTTAGGGTTAGGATAGGGGTTAGGGTTAGGGTACGCGTTAGGGTTAGGGTAGTTATTAAACCTATCCCACTCTCTAGATACCCCTTAGCACGCAAAGGAATATTATTAGGGTGTCCAGCCATGGAGAAGAGTTTAGACACTAAGATAATATAAGGAACACACACATTATAAAGAAATCACATTAGGATTCTCTTTTTAAGCTGTTCCTTAAAACACTAGTGGTTAGGAAATCTATTGGAGGCAGAAGCAGTCAAGGGTAGCCTAGGGTTAGGGTTAGGCTTACGGTTAGGCTTAGGGTACGGCTTAGGGTACGTGTTCGGGGAGGGCTTCGGGCACGGCGTAGGGTATGGGTTAGGGTTAGGGTTAGGGTTAGTGTTAGGGTTAGGGCTCGTTTTAGGGTACGGGTTAGGATTAGGGTTCGTGTTAGGGTTAGGGTAGGGGTTAGGGTTAGGGTACGTGTTACGAATAGGGTAGTTATTAAACCTATCCCACTCTCTAGTTACCCCTTAGTACGTAAAGTAATATTATTTGGGGGTCCAGCCATGGAGAAGAGTTTAGACACTAGGATAAGATAAGGAACACACCCATTATAAAGAAATCACATTAGGATTCTCTTTTTAAGCTGTTCCTTAAAACACTAGTGCTTAGGAAATGTATTGGAGGCAGAAGCAGTCAAGGGTAGCCTAGGGTTAGGGTTAGGCTTAGGGTTAGGCTTAGGGTACGGCTTAGGGTACGGGTTCGGGGAGGGCTTCGGTTACGGCGTAGGGTATGGGTTAGGGTTAGGGTTACGGTTAGTGTTAGGGTTAGGGCTCGGTTTAGGGTACGGGTTAGGATTAGGGTACGTGTTAGGGTTAGGGTAGGGGTTAGGGTTAGGGTACGCGTTAGGGTTAGGGTAGTTATTAAACCTCTCCCACTCTATAGATACCCCTTAGCACGTAAAGGAACATTATTTGGGGGTCCAGCCATGGAGAAGAGTTTAGACACTAAGATAATATAAGGAACACACACATTATAAAGAAATCACATTAGGATTCTCTTTTTAAGCTGTTCCTTAAAACACTAGTGCTTAGGAAATCTATTGGAGGCAGAAGCAGTCAAGGGTAGCCTAGGGTTAGGGTTAGGCTTAGGGTTAGGCTTAGGGTACGGCTTAGGGTACGGTTTCGGGGAGGGCTTCGGGTACGGCGTAGGGTATGGGTTAGGGTTAGGGTTAGGGTTAGTGTTAGGGTTAGGGCTCGGTTTAGGGTACGGGTTAGGATTAGGTTACGTGTTAGGGTTTGGTAGGGGTTAGGTTTAGAGTACGCGTTAGGGTTAGGGTAGTGATTAAACCTATCCCACTCTCTCGATACCCCTTAGCACATAAAGGAATATTATTTGGGGGTCCAGCCATGGAGAAGAGTTTAGACACTAGGATTAGATAAGGAACACACCCATTATAAAGAAATCACATTAGGATTCTCTTTTTAAGCTGTTCCTTAAAACACTAGTGCTTAGGAAATCTATTGTAGGCAGAAGCAGTCAAGGGTAGCCTAGGGTTAGGGTTAGGCTTAGGGTTAGGCTTAGGGTACGGCTTAGGGTACGGGTTCGGGGAGGGCTTCGGGTACGGCGTAGGGTATGGGTTAGGGTTAGGGTTAGGGTTAGTGTTAGGGTTAGGGCTCGGTTTAGGGTACGGGTTAGGATTAGGGTACGTGTTAGGGTTAGGATAGGGGTTAGGGTTAGGGTACGCGTTAGGGTTAGGGTAGTTATTAAACCTATCCCACTCTCTAGATACCCCTTAGCACGCAAAGGAATATTATTAGGGTGTCCAGCCATGGAGAAGAGTTTAGACACTAAGATAATATAAGGAACACACACATTATAAAGAAATCACATTAGGATTCTCTTTTTAAGCTGTTCCTTAAAACACTAGTGGTTAGGAAATCTATTGGAGGCAGAAGCAGTCAAGGGTAGCCTAGGGTTAGGGTTAGGCTTACGGTTAGGCTTAGGGTACGGCTTAGGGTACGTGTTCGGGGAGGGCTTCGGGCACGGCGTAGGGTATGGGTTAGGGTTAGGGTTAGGGTTAGTGTTAGGGTTAGGGCTCGTTTTAGGGTACGGGTTAGGATTAGGGTTCGTGTTAGGGTTAGGGTAGGGGTTAGGGTTAGGGTACGTGTTACGAATAGGGTAGTTATTAAACCTATCCCACTCTCTAGTTACCCCTTAGTACGTAAAGTAATATTATTTGGGGGTCCAGCCATGGAGAAGAGTTTAGACACTAGGATAAGATAAGGAACACACCCATTATAAAGAAATCACATTAGGATTCTCTTTTTAAGCTGTTCCTTAAAACACTAGTGCTTAGGAAATGTATTGGAGGCAGAAGCAGTCAAGGGTAGCCTAGGGTTAGGGTTAGGCTTAGGGTTAGGCTTAGGGTACGGCTTAGGGTACGGGTTCGGGGAGGGCTTCGGTTACGGCGTAGGGTATGGGTTAGGGTTAGGGTTACGGTTAGTGTTAGGGTTAGGGCTCGGTTTAGGGTACGGGTTAGGGTTAGGGTACGTGTTAGGGTTAGGGTACGCGTTAGGGTTAGGGTACGCGTTAGGGTTAGGGTAGTTATTAAACCTCTCCCACTCTATAGATACCCCTTAGCACGTAAAGGAACATTATTTGGGGGTCCAGCCATGGAGAAGAGTTTAGACACTAAGATAATATAAGGAACACACACATTATAAAGAAATCACATTAGGATTCTCTTTTTAAGCTGTTCCTTAAAACACTAGTGCTTAGGAAATCTATTGGAGGCAGAAGCAGTCAAGGGTAGCCTAGGGTTAGGGTTAGGCTTAGGGTTAGGCTTAGGGTACGGCTTAGGGTACGGTTTCGGGGAGGGCTTCGGGTACGGCGTAGGGTATGGGTTAGGGTTAGGGTTAGGGTTAGTGTTAGGGTTAGGGCTCGGTTTAGGGTACGGGTTAGGATTAGGTTACGTGTTAGGGTTTGGTAGGGGTTAGGGTTAGGGTACGCGTTAGGGTTAGGGTAGTGATTAAACCTATCCCACTCTCTCGATACCCCTTAGCACATAAAGGAATATTATTTGGGGGTCCAGCCATGGAGAAGAGTTTAGACACTAGGATTAGATAAGGAACACACCCATTATAAAGAAATCACATTAGGATTCTCTTTTTAAGCTGTTCCTTAAAACACTAGTGCTTAGGAAATCTATTGTAGGCAGAAGCAGTCAAGGGTAGCCTAGGGTTAGGGTTAGGCTTAGGGTTAGGCTTAGGGTACGGCTTAGGGTACGGGTTCGGGGAGGGCTTCGGGTACGGCGTAGGGTATGGGTTAGGGTTAGGGTTAGGGTTAGTGTTAGGGTTAGGGCTCGGTTTAGGGTACGGGTTAGGATTAGGGTACGTGTTAGGGTTAGGATAGGGGTTAGGGTTAGGGTACGCGTTAGGGTTAGGGTAGTTATTAAACCTATCCCACTCTCTAGATACCCCTTAGCACGCAAAGGAATATTATTAGGGTGTCCAGCCATGGAGAAGAGTTTAGACACTAAGATAATATAAGGAACACACACATTATAAAGAAATCACATTAGGATTCTCTTTTTAAGCTGTTCCTTAAAACACTAGTGGTTAGGAAATCTATTGGAGGCAGAAGCAGTCAAGGGTAGCCTAGGGTTAGGGTTAGGCTTACGGTTAGGCTTAGGGTACGGCTTAGGGTACGTGTTCGGGGAGGGCTTCGGGCACGGCGTAGGGTATGGGTTAGGGTTAGGGTTAGGGTTAGTGTTAGGGTTAGGGCTCGTTTTAGGGTACGGGTTAGGATTAGGGTTCGTGTTAGGGTTAGGGTAGGGGTTAGGGTTAGGGTACGTGTTACGAATAGGGTAGTTATTAAACCTATCCCACTCTCTAGTTACCCCTTAGTACGTAAAGTAATATTATTTGGGGGTCCAGCCATGGAGAAGAGTTTAGACACTAGGATAAGATAAGGAACACACCCATTATAAAGAAATCACATTAGGATTCTCTTTTTAAGCTGTTCCTTAAAACACTAGTGCTTAGGAAATGTATTGGAGGCAGAAGCAGTCAAGGGTAGCCTAGGGTTAGGGTTAGGCTTAGGGTTAGGCTTAGGGTACGGCTTAGGGTACGGGTTCGGGGAGGGCTTCGGTTACGGCGTAGGGTATGGGTTAGGGTTAGGGTTACGGTTAGTGTTAGGGTTAGGGCTCGGTTTAGGGTACGGGTTAGGATTAGGGTACGTGTTAGGGTTAGGGTAGGGGTTAGGGTTAGGGTACGCGTTAGGGTTAGGGTAGTTATTAAACCTCTCCCACTCTATAGATACCCCTTAGCACGTAAAGGAACATTATTTGGGGGTCCAGCCATGGAGAAGAGTTTAGACACTAAGATAATATAAGGAACACACACATTATAAAGAAATCACATTAGGATTCTCTTTTTAAGCTGTTCCTTAAAACACTAGTGCTTAGGAAATCTATTGGAGGCAGAAGCAGTCAAGGGTAGCCTAGGGTTAGGGTTAGGCTTAGGGTTAGGCTTAGGGTACGGCTTAGGGTACGGTTTCGGGGAGGGCTTCGGGTACGGCGTAGGGTATGGGTTAGGGTTAGGGTTAGGGTTAGTGTTAGGGTTAGGGCTCGGTTTAGGGTACGGGTTAGGATTAGGTTACGTGTTAGGGTTTGGTAGGGGTTAGGGTTAGGGTACGCGTTAGGGTTAGGGTAGTGATTAAACCTATCCCACTCTCTCGATACCCCTTAGCACATAAAGGAATATTATTTGGGGGTCCAGCCATGGAGAAGAGTTTAGACACTAGGATTAGATAAGGAACACACCCATTATAAAGAAATCACATTAGGATTCTCTTTTTAAGCTGTTCCTTAAAACACTAGTGCTTAGGAAATCTATTGTAGGCAGAAGCAGTCAAGGGTAGCCTAGGGTTAGGGTTAGGCTTAGGGTTAGGCTTAGGGTACGGCTTAGGGTACGGGTTCGGGGAGGGCTTCGGGTACGGCGTAGGGTATGGGTTAGGGTTAGGGTTAGGGTTAGTGTTAGGGTTAGGGCTCGGTTTAGGGTACGGGTTAGGATTAGGGTACGTGTTAGGGTTAGGATAGGGGTTAGGGTTAGGGTACGCGTTAGGGTTAGGGTAGTTATTAAACCTATCCCACTCTCTAGATACCCCTTAGCACGCAAAGGAATATTATTAGGGTGTCCAGCCATGGAGAAGAGTTTAGACACTAAGATAATATAAGGAACACACACATTATAAAGAAATCACATTAGGATTCTCTTTTTAAGCTGTTCCTTAAAACACTAGTGGTTAGGAAATCTATTGGAGGCAGAAGCAGTCAAGGGTAGCCTAGGGTTAGGGTTAGGCTTACGGTTAGGCTTAGGGTACGGCTTAGGGTACGTGTTCGGGGAGGGCTTCGGGCACGGCGTAGGGTATGGGTTAGGGTTAGGGTTAGGGTTAGTGTTAGGGTTAGGGCTCGTTTTAGGGTACGGGTTAGGATTAGGGTTCGTGTTAGGGTTAGGGTAGGGGTTAGGGTTAGGGTACGTGTTACGAATAGGGTAGTTATTAAACCTATCCCACTCTCTAGTTACCCCTTAGTACGTAAAGTAATATTATTTGGGGGTCCAGCCATGGAGAAGAGTTTAGACACTAGGATAAGATAAGGAACACACCCATTATAAAGAAATCACATTAGGATTCTCTTTTTAAGCTGTTCCTTAAAACACTAGTGCTTAGGAAATGTATTGGAGGCAGAAGCAGTCAAGGGTAGCCTAGGGTTAGGGTTAGGCTTAGGGTTAGGCTTAGGGTACGGCTTAGGGTACGGGTTCGGGGAGGGCTTCGGTTACGGCGTAGGGTATGGGTTAGGGTTAGGGTTACGGTTAGTGTTAGGGTTAGGGCTCGGTTTAGGGTACGGGTTAGGATTAGGGTACGTGTTAGGGTTAGGGTAGGGGTTAGGGTTAGGGTACGCGTTAGGGTTAGGGTAGTTATTAAACCTCTCCCACTCTATAGATACCCCTTAGCACGTAAAGGAACATTATTTGGGGGTCCAGCCATGGAGAAGAGTTTAGACACTAAGATAATATAAGGAACACACACATTATAAAGAAATCACATTAGGATTCTCTTTTTAAGCTGTTCCTTAAAACACTAGTGCTTAGGAAATCTATTGGAGGCAGAAGCAGTCAAGGGTAGCCTAGGGTTAGGGTTAGGCTTAGGGTACGGCTTAGGGTACGGTTTCGGGGAGGGCTTCGGGTACGGCGTAGGGTATGGGTTAGGGTTAGGGTTAGGGTTAGTGTTAGGGTTAGGGCTCGGTTTAGGGTACGGGTTAGGATTAGGTTACGTGTTAGGGTTTGGTAGGGGTTAGGGTTAGGGTACGCGTTAGGGTTAGGGTAGTGATTAAACCTATCCCACTCTCTCGATACCCCTTAGCACATAAAGGAATATTATTTGGGGGTCCAGCCATGGAGAAGAGTTTAGACACTAGGATTAGATAAGGAACACACCCATTATAAAGAAATCACATTAGGATTCTCTTTTTAAGCTGTTCCTTAAAACACTAGTGCTTAGGAAATCTATTGTAGGCAGAAGCAGTCAAGGGTAGCATAGGGTTAGGGTTAGGCTTAGGGTTAGGCTTAGGGTACGGCTTAGGGTACGGGTTCGGGGAGGGCTTCGGGTACGGCGTAGGGTATGGGTTAGGGTTAGGGTTAGGGTTAGTGTTAGGGTTAGGGCTCGGTTTAGGGTACGGGTTAGGATTAGGGTACGTGTTAGGGTTAGGATAGGGGTTAGGGTTAGGGTACGCGTTAGGGTTAGGGTAGTTATTAAACCTATCCCACTCTCTAGATACCCCTTAGCACGCAAAGGAATATTATTAGGGTGTCCAGCCATGGAGAAGAGTTTAGACACTAAGATAATATAAGGAACACACACATTATAAAGAAATCACATTAGGATTCTCTTTTTAAGCTGTTCCTTAAAACACTAGTGGTTAGGAAATCTATTGGAGGCAGAAGCAGTCAAGGGTAGCCTAGGGTTAGGGTTAGGCTTACGGTTAGGCTTAGGGTACGGCTTAGGGTACGTGTTCAGGGAGGGCTTCGGGCACGGCGTAGGGTATGGGTTAGGGTTAGGGTTAGGGTTAGTGTTAGGGTTAGGGCTCGTTTTAGGGTACGGGTTAGGATTAGGGTTCGTGTTAGGGTTAGGGTAGGGGTTAGGGTTAGGGTACGTGTTACGAATAGGGTAGTTATTAAACCTATCCCACTCTCTAGTTACCCCTTAGTACGTAAAGTAATATTATTTGGGGGTCCAGCCATGGAGAAGAGTTTAGACACTAGGATAAGATAAGGAACACACCCATTATAAAGAAATCACATTAGGATTCTCTTTTTAAGCTGTTCCTTAAAACACTAGTGCTTAGGAAATGTATTGGAGGCAGAAGCAGTCAAGGGTAGCCTAGGGTTAGGGTTAGGCTTAGGGTTAGGCTTAGGGTACGGCTTAGGGTACGGGTTCGGGGAGGGCTTCGGTTACGGCGTAGGGTATGGGTAAGGGTTAGGGTTACGGTTAGTGTTAGGGTTAGGGCTCGGTTTAGGGTACGGGTTAGGATTAGGGTACGTGTTAGGGTTAGGGTAGGGGTTAGGGTTAGGGTACGCGTTAGGGTTAGGGTAGTTATTAAACCTCTCCCACTCTATAGATACCCCTTAGCACGTAAAGGAACATTATTTGGGGGTCCAGCCATGGAGAAGAGTTTAGACACTAAGATAATATAAGGAACACACACATTATAAAGAAATCACATTAGGATTCTCTTTTTAAGCTGTTCCTTAAAACACTAGTGCTTAGGAAATCTATTGGAGGCAGAAGCAGTCAAGGGTAGCCTAGGGTTAGGGTTAGGCTTAGGGTTAGGCTTAGGGTACGGCTTAGGGTACGGTTTCGGGGAGGGCTTCGGGTACGGCGTAGGGTATGGGTTAGGGTTAGGGTTAGGGTTAGAGTTAGGGTTAGGGCTCGGTTTAGGGTACGGGTTAGGATTAGGTTACGTGTTAGGGTTTGGTAGGGGTTAGGGTTAGGGTACGCGTTAGGGTTAGGGTAGTGATTAAACCTATCCCACTCTCTCGATACCCCTTAGCACATAAAGGAATATTATTTGGGGGTCCAGCCATGGAGAAGAGTTTAGACACTAGGATTAGATAAGGAACACACCCATTATAAAGAAATCACATTAGGATTCTCTTTTTAAGCTGTTCCTTAAAACACTAGTGCTTAGGAAATCTATTGTAGGCAGAAGCAGTCAAGGGTAGCCTAGGGTTAGGGTTAGGATTAGGGTTAGGCTTAGGGAACGGCTTAGGGTACGGGTTCAGGGAGGGCTTCGGGTACGGCGTAGGGTATGGGTTAGGGTTAGGGTTAGGGTTAGTGTTAGGGTTAGGGCTCGGTTTAGGGTACGGTTTAGGATTAGGGTTCGTGTTAGGATTAGGGTAGGGGTTAGGGTTAGGGTACGTGTTACGGATAGGGTACTTATTAAACCTATCCCACTCTCTAGTTACCCCTTAGCACGTAAAGGAATATTATTTGGGGGTCCAGCCATGGAGAAGAGTTTAGACACTAGGATAAGATAAGGAACACACCCATTATAAAGAAATCACATTAGGATTCTCTTTTTAAGCTGTTCCTTAAAACACTAGTGCTTAGGAAATTTTTGGAGGCAGAAGCAGTCAAGGGTAGCCTAGGGTTAGGGTTAGGCTTAGGGTTAGGCTTAGGGTACGGCTTAGGGTATGGGTTCGGGGAGGGTTTCGGGTACGGCGTAGGGTATGGGTTAGGGTTAGGGTTAGGGTTAGTGTTAGGGTTAGGGCTCGGTTTAGGGTACGGGTTAGGATTAGGGTACGTGTTAGGGTTAGGATAGGGGTTAGCGTTAGTGTACGCGTTAGGGTTGGGGTAGTTATTAAACCTATCCCACTCTCTAGTTACCCCTTAGCACGTAAAGGAATATTATTTGGGGGTCCAGCCATGGAGAAGAGTTTAGACACTAGGATAAGATAAGGAACACACCCATTATAAAGAAATCACATTAGGATTCTCTTTTTAAGCTGTTCCTTAAAACACTAGGGCTTAGGAAATCTATTGGAGGCAGAAGCAGTCAAGGGTAGCCTAGGGTTAGGGTTAGGCTTAGGGTTAGGCTTAGATTACGGCTTAGGGTACGGGTTCGGGCAGGGCTTCGGGTACGGGGTAGGGTATGGGTTAGGGTTAGTGTTAGGTTTAGGTCTCGGTTTAGGGTACGGGTTAGGATTAGGGTACGTGATAGGGTTAGGTTAGGGGTTAGGGTTAGGGTACACGTTAGGGTTAGGGTAGTTATTAAACCTATCCCACTCTCTAGATACCCCTTAGCACGTAAAGGAATATTATTTGGGGGTCCAGCCATGGAGAAGAGTTTAGACACTAGGATAAGATAAGGAACACACCCATTATAAAGAAATCACATTAGGATTCTCTTTTTAAGCTGTTCCTTAAAACACTAGTGCTTAGGAAATTCATTGGAGGCAGAAGCAGTCAAGGGTAGCCTAGGGTTAGGGTTAGGCTTAGGGTTAGGCTTAGGGTACGGCTTAGGGTACGGGTTCGGGGAGGGCTTCGGGTACGGCGTAGGGTTAGGGTTTGTGTTAGGTTTAGGGCTCGGTTTAGGGTACGGGTTAGGATTAGGGTACATGTTAGGGTTAGGATAGGGGTTAGGGTTAGGGTACGTGTTACGGTTAGGGTAGTTATTAAACCTATCCCACTCTCTAGATAACCCTTAGCACGTAAAGGAATATTATTTGGGGGTCCAGGCATGGAGAAGAGTTTAGACACTAAGATAATATAAGGAACACACACATTATAAAGAAATAACATTAGGATTCTCTTTTTAAGCTGTTCCTTAAAACACTAGTGCTTAGGAAATCTATTGGAGGCAGAAGCAGTCAAGGGTAGCCTAGGGTTAGGGTTAGGCTTAGGATTAGGCTTAGGGTATGGCTTAGGGTACGGGTTCGGGGAGGGCTTCGGGTACGGCGTAGGGTATGGGTTAGGGTTAGGGTTAGGGTTAGTGTTAGGGTTAGGGCTCGGTTTAGGGTACGGGTTAGGATTAGGGTACGTGTTAGGGTTAGTGTAGGGGTTAGCGTTAGGGTACGCGTTAGGGTTAGGGTAGTTATTAAATCTATCCCACTCTCTAGTTACCCCTTAGCACGTAAAGGAATATTATTTGGGGGTCCAGCCATGGAGAAGAGTTTAGACACTAGGATTAGATAAGGAACACACCCATTATAAAGAAATCACATTAGGATTCTCCTTTTAAGCTGTTCCTTAAAACACTAGTGCTTAGGAAATCTATTGGAGGCCGAAGCAGTCAAGGGTAGCCTAGGGTTAGGGTTAGGCTTAGGGTTAGGCTTAGGGTACGGCTTAGGGTACGGGTTCGGGGAGGGCTTCGGGTACGGCGTAGGGTATGGTTTAGGGTTAGGGTTAGGGTTAGTGTTAGGGTTAGGGCTCGGTTTAGGGTACGGGTTAGGATTAGGGTACGTGTTAGGGTTAGGTTAGGGGTTAGGGTTAGGGTACGCGTTAGGGTTAGGGTAGTTATTAAACCTATCCCACTCTCTAGATACCCCTTAGCACGTAAAGGAATATTATTTGGGGGTCCAGCCATGGAGAAGAGTTTAGACACTAGGATAAGATAAGGAATACACCCATTATAAAGAAATCACATTAGGATTCTCTTTTTAAGCTGTTCCTTAAAACACTAGTGCTTAGGAAATTCATTGGAGGCAGAAGCAGTCAAGGGTAGCCTAGGGTTAGGGTTAGGCTTAGGGTTAGGCTTAGGGTACGGCTTAGGGTACGGGTTCGGGGAGGGTTTCAGGTCCGGCATAGGGTATGGGTTAGGGTTAGGGTTACGGTTAGTGTTAGGGTTAGGGCTCGGTTTAGGGTACGGGTTAGGATTAGGGTACGTGTTAGGGTTAGGGTTGGGGTTAGGGTTAGGCTACGCGTTAGGGTTAGGGTAGTTATTAAACCTATCCCACTCTCTAGATACCCCTTAGCACGTAAAGGAATATTATTTGGGGGTCCAGCCATGGAGAAGAGTTTAGACACTAAGATAATATAAGGAACACACACATTATAAAGAAATCACATTAGGATTCTCTTTTTAAGGTGTTCCTTAAAACACTAGTGCTTAGGAAATCTATTGGAGGCAGAAGCAGTCAAGGGTAGCCTAGGGTTAGGGTTAGGCTTAGGGGTAGGCTTAGGGTACGGCTTAGGATACGGGTTCGGGGAGGGCTTCGGGTACGGCGTAGGGTATGGGTTAGGGTTAGGGTGAGGGTTAGTGTTAGGGTTAGGGCTCGGTTTAGGGTACGGGGTAGGATTAGGGTACGTGTTAGGGTTAGGGTAGGGGTTAGGGTTATGGTACGCGTTAGGGTTAGGGTAGTGATTAAACCTATCCCACTCTCTAGATACCCCTTAGCACATAAAGGAATATTATTTGGGGGTCCAGCCATGGAGAAGAGTTTAGACACTAGTATTAGATAAGGAACACACCCATTATAAAGAAATCACATTAGGATTCTCTTTTTAAGCTGTTCCTTAAAACACTAGTGCTTAGGAAATCTATTGGAGGCAGAAGCAGTCAAGGGTAGCCTAGGGTTAGGGTTAGGCTTAGGTTTAGGCTTAGGGTACAGCTTAGGGTACGTGTTCGGGGAGGGCTTCGGGTACGGCGTAGGGTTAGGGTTTGTGTTAGGTTTAGGGCTCGGTTTAGGGTACGGGTTAGGATTAGGGTACATGTTAGGGTTAGGGTAGGGGTTAGGGTTAGGGTACGCTTTACGGTTAGGGTAGTTATTAAACCTATCCCACTCTCTAGATACCCCTTAGCACGTAAAGGAATATTATTTGGGGGTCCAGGCATGGAGAAGAGTTTAGACACTAAGATAATATAAGGAACACACACATTATAAAGAAATAACATTAGGATTCTCTTTTTAAGCTGTTCCTTAAAACACTAGTGCTTAGGAAATCTATTGGAGGCAGAAGCAGTCAAGGGTAGCCTAGGGTTAGGATTAGGCTTAGGATTAGGCTTAGGGTACGGCTTAGGGTACGGGTTCGGGGAGGGCTTCGGGTACGGCGTAGGGTATGGGTTAGGGTTAGGGTTAGGGTTAGTGTTAGGGTTAGGGCTCGGTTTAGGGTACGGGTTAGGATTAGGGTACGTGTTAGGGTTAGTGTAGGGGTTAGCGTTAGGGTACGCGTTAGGGTTAGGGTAGTTATTAAATCTATCCCACTCTCTAGTTACCCCTTAGCACGTAAAGGAATATTATTTGGGGGTCCAGCCATGGAGAAGAGTTTAGACACTAGGATTAGATAAGGAACACACCCATTATAAAGAAATCACATTAGGATTCTCCTTTTAAGCTGTTCCTTAAAACACTAGTGCTTAGGAAATCTATTGGAGGCAGAAGCAGTCAAGGGTAGCCTAGGGTTAGGGTTAGGCTTAGGGTTAGGCTTAGGGTACGGCTTAGGGTACGGGTTCGGGGAGGGCTTCGGGTACGGCGTAGGGTATGGTTTAGGGTTAGGGTTAGGGTTAGTGTTAGGGTTAGGGCTCGGTTTAGGGTACGGGTTAGGATTAGGGTACGTGTTAGGGTTAGGGTAGGGTGTAGCTTTAGGGTACGCGTTAGGGTTAGGGTAGTGATTAAACCTATCCCACTCTCTAGTTACCCCTTAGCACGTAAAGGAATATTATTTGGGGGTCCAGCCATGGAGAAGAGTTTAGACATTCGGATAAGATAAGGAACACACCCATTATAAAGGAATCACATTAGGATTCTCTTTTTAAGCTGTTCCTTAAAACACTAGGGCTTAGGAAATCTATTGGAGGCAGAAGCAGTCAAGGGTAGCCTAGGGTTAGGGTTAGGCTTAGGGTTAGGCTTAGGGTACGGCTTAGGGTACGGGTTCGGGGAGGGCTTCAGGTCCGGCATAGGGTATGGGTTAGGGTTAGGGTTACGGTTAGTGTTAGGGTTAGGGCTCGGTTTAGGGTACGGGTTAGGATTAGGGTACGTGTTAGGGTTAGGGTTGGGGTTAGGGTTAGGGTACGCGTTAGGGTTACGGTAGTTATTAAACCTATCCCACTCTCTAGATACCCCTTAGCACGTAAAGGAATATTATTTGGGGGTCCAGGCATGGAGAAGAGTTTAGACACTAGGATAAGATAAGGAACACACCCATTATAAAGAAATCACATTAGGATTCTCTTTTTAAGCTGTTCCTTAAAACACTAGTGCTTAGGAAATTCATTGGAGGCAGAAGCAGTCAAGGGTAGCCTAGGGTTAGGGTTAGGCTTAGGGTTAGGCTTAGGGTACGGCTTAGGGTACGGGTTCGGGGAGGGCTTCGGGTACGGCGTAGGGTATGGGTTAGAGTTAGGGTTACGGTTAGTGTTAGGGTTAGGGCTCGGTTTAGGGTACGGGTTAGGATTAGGGTACGTGTTAGGGTTAGGGTAGGGGTGAGGGTTAGGGTACGCGTTAGGGTTAGGGTAGTTATTAAACCTATCCCACTCTCTAGATACCCCTTAGCACGTAAAGGAACATTATTTGGGGGTCCAGCCATGGAGAAGAGTTTTGACACTAGGATTAGATAAGGAACACACCCATTATAAAGAAATCACATTAGGATTCTCTTTTTAAGCTGTTCCTTAAAACACTAGTGCTTAGGAAATCTATTGGAGGCAGAAGCAGTCAAGGGTAGCCTAGGGTTAGGGTTAGGCTTAGGGTTAGGCTTAGGGTACGGCTTAGGGTACGGGTTCGGGGAGGGCTTCGGGTACGGCGTAGGGTATGGGTTAGGGTTAGGGTTAGGGTTAGTGTTAGGGTTAGGGCTCGATTTAGGGTACGGGTTAGGATTAGGGTTCGTGTTAGGGTTAGGGTAGGGGTTAGGGTTAGGGTACGTGTTACGGATAGGGTAGTTATTAAACCTATCCCACTCTCTAGTTACCCCTTAGCACGTAAAGGAATATTATTTGGGGGTCCAGCCATGGAGAAGAGTTTAGACACTAGGATAAGATAAGGAACACACCCATTATAAAGAAATCACATTAGGATTCTCTTTTTAAGCTGTTCCTTAAAACACTAGTGCTTAGGAAATTCATTGGAGGCAGAAGCAGTCAAGGGTAGCCTAGGGTTAGGGTTAGGCTTAGGGTTAGGCTTAGGGTACGGCTTAGGGTACGGGTTCGGGGAGGGCTTCGGGTAGGGCGTAGGGTATGGGTTAGGGTTAGGGTTACGGTTAGTGTTAGGGTTAGGGCTCGGTTTAGGGTACGGGTTAGGATTAGGGTACGTGTTAGGGTTAGGGTAGGGATTAGGGTTAGGGTACGCGTTAGGGTTAGGGTAGTTATTAAACCTATCCCACTCTCTAGATACCCCTTAGTACGTAAAGGAACATTATTTGGGGATCCAGCCATGGAGAAGAGTTTAGACACTAAGGTAATATAAGGAACACACACATTATAAAGAAATCACATTAGGATTCTCTTTTTAAGCTGTTCCTTAAAACACTAGTGCTTAGGAAATCTATTGGAGGCAGAAGCAGTCAAGGGTAGCCTAGGGTTAGGGTTAGGCTTAGGGTTAGGCTTAGGGTACGGCTTAGGGTACGTGTTCGGGGAGGGCTTCGGGTACGGCGTAGGGTATGGGTTAGGGTTAGGGTTAGGTTTAGTGTTAGGGTTAGGGCTCGTTTTAGGGTACGGGTTAGGATTAGGGTTCGTGTTAGGGTTAGGGTAGGGGTGAGGGTTAGGGTACGCGTTACGGATAGGGTAGTTATTAAACCTATCCCACTCTCTAGTTACCCCTTAGCACGTAAAGGAATATTATTTGGGGGTCCAGCCATGGAGAAGAGTTTAGACACTCGGATAAGATAAGGAACACACCCATTATAAAGAAATCACATTAGGATTCTCTTTTTAAGGTGTTCCTTAAAACACTAGTGCTTAGGAAATCTATTGGAGGCAGAAGCAGTCAAGGGTAGCCTAGGGTTAGGGTTAGGCTTAGGGGTAGGCTTAGGGTACGGCTTAGGATACGGGTTCGGGGAGGGCTTCGGGTACGGCGTAGCGTATGGGTTAGGGTTAGGGTGAGGGTTAGTGTTAGGGTTAGGGCTCGGTTTAGGGTACGGGTTAGGATTAGGGTACGTGTTAGGGTTAGGGTAGGGGTTAGCGTTAGGGTACGCTTTAGGGTTAGGGTAGTTATTAAACCTATCGCACTCGCTAGTTACCCCTTAGCACGTAAAGGAATATTATTTGGGGGTCCAGCCATGGAGAAGAGTTTAGACACTAGGATAAGATAAGGAACACACCCATTATAAAAAAATCACATTAGGATTCTCTTTTTAAGCTGTTCCTTAAAACACTAGGGCTTAGGAAATCTATTGGAGGCAGAAGCAGTCAAGGGTAGCCTAGGGTTAGGGTTAGGCTTAGGGTTAGGCTTAGGGTACGGCTTAGGGTACGGGTTCGGGGAGGGCTTCGGGTACGGCGTAGGGTATGGGTTAGGGTTAGGGTTAGGGTTAGTGTTAGGGTTAGGGCTCGGTTTAGGGTACGGGTTAGGATTAGGGTACGTGTTAGGGTTAGGTTAGGGGTTAGGGTTAGGGTACGCGTTAGGGTTACGGTAGTTATTAAACCTATCCCACTCTCTAGATACCCCTTAGCACGTAAAGGAATATTATTTGGGGGTCCAGCCATGGAGAAGAGTTTAGACACTAGGATAAGATAAGGAACACACCCATTATAAAGAAATCACATTAGGATTCTCTTTTTAAGCTGTTCCTTAAAACACTAGTGCTTAGGAAATTCATTGGAGGCAGAAGCAGTCAAGGGTAGCCTAGGGTTAGGGTTAGGCTTAGGGTTAGGCTTAGGGTACGGCTTAGGGTACGGGTTCGGGGAGGGCTTCGGGTACGGCGTAGGGTATGGTTTAGGGTTAGGGTTAGGGTTAGTGTTAGGGTTAGGGCTCGGTTTAGGGTACGGGTTAGGTTTAAGGTACGTGTTAGGGTTAGGGTAGGGGTTAGCTTTAGGGTACCCGTTAGGGTTAGGGTAGTGATTAAACCTATCCCACTCTCTAGTTACCCCTTAGCACGTAAAGGAATATTATTTGGGGGTCCAGCCATGGAGAAGAGTTTAGACACTCGGAAAAGATAAGGACCACACCCATTATAAAGAAATCACATTAGGATTCTCTTTTTAAGCTGTTCCTTAAAACACTAGGGCTTAGGAAATCTATTGGAGGCAGAAGCAGTCAAGGGTAGCCTAGGGTTAGGGTTAGGCTTAGGGTTAGGCTTAGGGTACGGCTTAGGGTACGGGTTCGGGGAGGGCTTCGGGTACGGGGTAGGGTATGGGTTAGGGTTAGGGTTAGGGTTAGTGTTAGGTTTAGGGCTCGGTTTAGGGTACGGGTTAGGATTAGGGTACGTGTTAGGGTTAGGTTAGGGGTTAGGGTTAGGGTACGCGTTAGGGTTAGGGTAGTTATTAAACCTATCCCACTCTCTAGATACCCCTTAGCACGTAAAGGAATATTATTTGGGGGTCCAGCCATGGAGAAGAGTTTAGACACTAGGATAAGATAAGGAATACACCCATTATAAAGAAATCACATTAGGATTCTCTTTTTAAGCTGTTCCTTAAAACACTAGTGCTTAGGAAATTCATTGGAGGCAGAAGCAGTCAAGGGTAGCCTAGGGTTAGGGTTAGGCTTAGGGTTAGGCTTAGGGTACGGCTTAGGGTACGGGTTCGGGGAGGGCTTCAGGTCCGGCATAGGGTATGGGTTAGGGTTAGGGTTACGGTTAGTGTTAGGGTTAGGGCTCGGTTTAGGGTACGGGTTAGGATTAGGGTACGTGTTAGGGTTAGGGTTGGGGTTAGGGTTAGGCTACGCGTTAGGGTTAGGGTAGTTATTAAACCTATCCCACTCTCTAGATACCCCTTAGCACGTAAAGGAATATTATTTGGGGGTCCAGCCATGGAGAAGAGTTTAGACACTAAGATAATATAAGGAACACACACATTATAAAGAAATCACATTAGGATTCTCTTTTTAAGGTGTTCCTTAAAACACTAGTGCTTAGGAAATCTATTGGAGGCAGAAGCAGTCAAGAGTAGCCTAGGGTTAGGGGTAGGCTTAGGGGTAGGCTTAGGGTACGGCTTAGGATACGGGTTCGGGGAGGGCTTCGGGTACGGCGTAGGGTATGGGTTAGGGTTAGGGTGAGGGTTAGTGTTAGGGTTAGGGCTCGGTTTAGGGTACGGGGTAGGATTAGGGTACGTGTTAGGGTTAGGGTAGGGGTTAGGGTTATGGTACGCGTTAGGGTTAGGGTAGTGATTAAACCTATCCCACTCTCTAGATACCCCTTAGCACATAAAGGAATATTATTTGGGGGTCCAGCCATGGAGAAGAGTTTAGACACTAGGATTAGATAAGGAACACACCCATTATAAAGAAATCACATTAGGATTCTCTTTTTAAGCTGTTCCTTAAAACACTAGTGCTTAGGAAATCTATTGGAGGCAGAAGCAGTCAAGGGTAGCCTAGGGTTAGGGTTAGGCTTAGGGTTAGGCTTAGGGTACAGCTTAGGGTACGTGTTCGGGGAGGGCTTCGGGTACGGCGTAGGGTTAGGGTTTGTGTTAGGTTTAGGGCTCGGTTTAGGGTACGGGTTAGGATTAGGGTACATGTTAGGGTTAGGGTAGGGGTTAGGGTTAGGGTACGCTTTACGGTTAGGGTACTTATTAAACCTATCCCACTCTCTAGATACCCCTTAGCACGTAAAGGAATATTATTTGGGGGTCCAGGCATGGAGAAGAGTTTAGACACTAAGATAATATAAGGAACACACACATTATAAAGAAATAACATTAGGATTCTCTTTTTAAGCTGTTCCTTAAAACACTAGTGCTTAGGAAATCTATTGGAGGCAGAAGCAGTCAAGGGTAGCCTAGGGTTAGGGTTAGGCTTAGGATTAGGCTTAGGGTACGGCTTAGGGTACGGGTTCGGGGAGGGCTTCGGGTACGGCGTAGGGTATGGGTTAGGGTTAGGGTTAGGGTTAGTGTTAGGGTTAGGGCTCGGTTTAGGGTACGGGTTAGGATTAGGGTACGTGTTAGGGTTAGTGTAGGGGTTAGCGTTAGGGTACGCGTTAGGGTTAGGGTAGTTATTAAATCTATCCCACTCTCTAGTTACCCCTTAGCACGTAAAGGAATATTATTTGGGGGTCCAGCCATGGAGAAGAGTTTAGACACTAGGATTAGATAAGGAACACACCCATTATAAAGAAATCACATTAGGATTCTCCTTTTAAGCTGTTCCTTAAAACACTAGTGCTTAGGAAATCTATTGGAGGCAGAAGCAGTCAAGGGTAGCCTAGGGTTAGGGTTAGGCTTAGGGTTAGGCTTAGGGTACGGCTTAGGGTACGGGTTCGGGGAGGGCTTCGGGTACGGCGTAGGGTATGGTTTAGGGTTAGGGTTAGGGTTAGTGTTAGGGTTAGGGCTCGGTTTAGGGTACGGGTTAGGATTAGGGTAGGTGTTAGGGTTAGGGTAGGGTGTAGCTTTAGGGTACGCGTTAGGGTTAGGGTAGTGATTAAACCTATCCCACTCTCTAGTTACCCCTTAGCACGTAAAGGAATATTATTTGGGGGTCCAGCCATGGAGAAGAGTTTAGACATTCGGATAAGATAAGGAACACACCCATTATAAAGGAATCACATTAGGATTCTCTTTTTAAGCTGTTCCTTAAAACACTAGGGCTTAGGAAATCTATTGGAGGCAGAAGCAGTCAAGGGTAGCCTAGGGTTAGGGTTAGGCTTAGGGTTAGGCTTAGGGTACGGCTTAGGGTACGGGTTCGGGGAGGGCTTCAGGTCCGGCATAGGGTATGGGTTAGGGTTAGGGTTACGGTTAGTGTTAGGGTTAGGGCTCGGTTTAGGGTACGGGTTAGGATTAGGGTACGTGTTAGGGTTAGGGTTGGGGTTAGGGTTAGGGTACGCGTTAGGGTTACGGTAGTTATTAAACCTATCCCACTCTCTAGATACCCCTTAGCACGTAAAGGAATATTATTTGGGGGTCCAGGCATGGAGAAGAGTTTAGACACTAGGATAAGATAAGGAACACACCCATTATAAAGAAATCACATTAGGATTCTCTTTTTAAGCTGTTCCTTAAAACACTAGTGCTTAAGAAATTCATTGGAGGCAGAAGCAGTCAAGGGTAGCCTAGGGTTAGGGTTAGGCTTAGGGTTAGGCTTAGGGTACGGCTTAGGGTACGGGTTCGGGGAGGGCTTCGGGTACGGCGTAGGGTATGGGTTAGAGTTAGGGTTACGGTTAGTGTTAGGGTTAGGGCTCGGTTTAGGGTACGGGTTAGGATTAGGGTACGTGTTAGGGTTAGGGTAGGGGTTAGGGTTAGGGTACGCGTTAGGGTTAGGGTAGTTATTAAACCTATCCCACTCTCTAGATACCCCTTAGCACGTAAAGGAACATTATTTGGGGGTCCAGCCATGGAGAAGAGTTTTGACACTAGGATTAGATAAGGAACACACCCATTATAAAGAAATCACATTAGGATTCTCTTTTTAAGCTGTTCCTTAAAACACTAGTGCTTAGGAAATCTATTGGAGGCAGAAGCAGTCAAGGGTAGCCTAGGGTTAGGGTTAGGCTTAGGGTTAGGCTTAGGGTACGGCTTAGGGTACGGGTTCGGGGAGGGCTTCGGGTACGGCGTAGGGTATGGGTTAGGGTTAGGGTTAGGGTTAGTGTTAGGGTTAGGGCTCGATTTAGGGTACGGGTTAGGATTAGGGTTCGTGTTAGGGTTAGGGTAGGGGTTAGGGTTAGGGTACGTGTTACGGATAGGGTAGTTATTAAACCTATCCCACTCTCTAGTTACCCCTTAGCACGTAAAGGAATATTATTTGGGGGTCCAGCCATGGAGAAGAGTTTAGACACTAGGATAAGATAAGGAACACACCCATTATAAAGAAATCACATTAGGATTCTCTTTTTAAGCTGTTCCTTAAAACACTAGTGCTTAGGAAATTCATTGGAGGCAGAAGCAGTCAAGGGTAGCCTAGGGTTAGGGTTAGGCTTAGGGTTAGGCTTAGGGTACGGCTTAGGGTACGGGTTCGGGGAGGGCTTCGGGTAGGGCGTAGGGTATGGGTTAGGGTTAGGGTTACGGTTAGTGTTAGGGTTAGGGCTCGGTTTAGGGTACGGGTTAGGATTAGGGTACGTGTTAGGGTTAGGGTAGGGGTTAGGGTTAGGGTAGGCGTTAGGGTTAGGGTAGTTATTAAACCTATCCCACTCTCTAGATACCCCTTAGTACGTAAAGGAACATTATTTGGGGATCCAGCCATGGAGAAGAGTTTAGACACTAAGGTAATATAAGGAACACACACATTATAAAGAAATCACATTAGGATTCTCTTTTTAAGCTGTTCCTTAAAACACTAGTGCTTAGGAAATCTATTGGAGGCAGAAGCAGTCAAGGGTAGCCTAGGGTTAGGGTTAGGCTTAGGGTTAGGCTTAGGGTACGGCTTAGGGTACGTGTTCGGGGAGGGCTTCGGGTACGGCGTAGGGTATGGGTTAGGGTTAGGGTTAGGTTTAGTGTTAGGGTTAGGGCTCGTTTTAGGGTACGGGTTAGGATTAGGGTTCGTGTTAGGGTTAGGGTAGGGGTGAGGGTTAGGGTACGCGTTACGGATAGGGTAGTTATTAAACCTATCCCACTCTCTAGTTACCCCTTAGCACGTAAAGGAATATTATTTGGGGGTCCAGCCATGGAGAAGAGTTTAGACACTCGGATAAGATAAGGAACACACCCATTATAAAGAAATCACATTAGGATTCTCTTTTTAAGGTGTTCCTTAAAACACTAGTGCTTAGGAAATCTATTGGAGGCAGAAGCAGTCAAGGGTAGCCTAGGGTTAGGGTTAGGCTTAGGGGTAGGCTTAGGGTACGGCTTAGGATACGGGTTCGGGGAGGGCTTCGGGTACGGCGTAGCGTATGGGTTAGGGTTAGGGTGAGGGTTAGTGTTAGGGTTAGGGCTCGGTTTAGGGTACGGGTTAGGATTAGGGTACGTGTTAGGGTTAGGGTAGGGGTTAGGGTTATGGTACGCGTTAAGGTTAGGTTAGAGATTAAACCTATCCCACTCTCTAGATACCCCTTAGCACATAAAGGAATATTATTTGGGGGTCCAGCCATGGAGAAGAGTTTAGACACTAGGATTAGATAAGGAACACACCCATTATAAGGAAATCACATTAGGATTCTCTTTTTAAGCTGTTCCTTAAAACACTAGTGCTTAGGAAATCTATTGGAGGCAGAAGCAGTCAAGGGTAGCCTAGGGTTAGGGTTAGGCTTAGGGTTAGGCTTAGGGTACGGCTTAGGGTACGGGTTCGGGGAGGGTTTCGGGTACGGCGTAGGGTATGGGTTAGGGTTAGGGTTAGGGTTAGTGTTAGGGTTAGGGCTCGGTTTAGGGTACGGGTTAGGATTAGGGTACGTGTTAGGGTTAGGGTAGGGGTTAGCGTTAGGGTACGCTTTAGGGTTAGGGTAGTTATTAAACCTATCCCACTCTCTAGTTACCCCTTAGGACGTAAAGGAATATTATTTGGGGGTCCAGCCATGGAGAAGAGTTTAGACACTAGGATAAGATAAGGAACACACCCATTATAAAAAAATCACATTAGGATTCTCTTTTTAAGCTGTTCCTTAAAACACTAGGGCTTAGGAAATCTATTGGAGGCAGAAGCAGTCAAGGGTAGCCTAGGGTTAGGGTTAGGCTTAGGGTACGGCTTAGGGTACGGGTTCGGGGAGGGCTTCGGGTACGGCGTAGGGTATGGGTTAGGGTTAGGGTTAGGGTTAGTGTTAGGGTTAGGGCTCGGTTTAGGGTACGGGTTAGGTTTAGGGTACGTGTTAGGGTTAGGTTAGGGGTTAGGGTTAGGGTACGCGTTAGGGTTACGGTAGTTATTAAACCTATCCCACTCTCTAGATACCCCTTAGCACGTAAAGGAATATTATTTGGGGGTCCAGCCATGGAGAAGAGTTTAGACACTAGGATAAGATAAGGAACACACCCATTATAAAGAAATCACATTAGGATTCTCTTTTTAAGCTGTTCCTTAAAACACTAGTGCTTAGGAAATTCATTGGAGGCAGAAGCAGTCAAGGGTAGCCTAGGGTTAGGGTTAGGCTTAGGGTTAGGCTTAGGGTACGGCTTAGGGTACGGGTTCGGGGAGGGCTTCGGGTACGGCGTAGGGTATGGTTTAGGGTTAGGGTTAGGGTTAGTGTTAGGGTTAGGGCTCGGTTTAGGGTACGGGTTAGGTTTAAGGTACGTGTTAGGGTTAGGGTAGGGGTTAGCTTTAGGGTACCCGTTAGGGTTAGGGTAGTGATTAAACCTATCCCACTCTCTAGTTACCCCTTAGCACGTAAAGGAATATTATTTGGGGGTCCAGCCATGGAGAAGAGTTTAGACACTCGGAAAAGATAAGGACCACACCCATTATAAAGAAATCACATTAGGATTCTCTTTTTAAGCTGTTCCTTAAAACACTAGGGCTTAGGAAATCTATTGGAGGCAGAAGCAGTCAAGGGTAGCCTAGGGTTAGGGTTAGGCTTAGGGTTAGGCTTAGGGTACGGCTTAGGGTACGGGTTCGGGGAGGGCTTCGGGTACGGGGTAGGGTATGGGTTAGGGTTAGGGTTAGGGTTAGTGTTAGGTTTAGGGCTCGGTTTAGGGTACGGGTTAGGATTAGGGTACGTGTTAGGGTTAGGTTAGGGGTTAGGGTTAGGGTACGCGTTAGGGTTAGGGTAGTTATTAAACCTATCCCACTCTCTAGATACCCCTTAGCACGTAAAGGAATATTATTTGGGGGTCCAGCCATGGAGAAGAGTTTAGACACTAGGATAAGATAAGGAATACACCCATTATAAAGAAATCACATTAGGATTCTCTTTTTAAGCTGTTCCTTAAAACACTAGTGCTTAGGAAATTCATTGGAGGCAGAAGCAGTCAAGGGTAGCCTAGGGTTAGGGTTAGGCTTAGGGTTAGGCTTAGGGTACGGCTTAGGGTACGGGTTCGGGGAGGGCTTCAGGTCCGGCATAGGGTATGGGTTAGGGTTAGGGTTACGGTTAGTGTTAGGGTTAGGGCTCGGTTTAGGGTACGGGTTAGGATTAGGGTACGTGTTAGGGTTAGGGTTGGGGTTAGGGTTAGGCTACGCGTTAGGGTTAGGGTAGTTATTAAACCTATCCCACTCTCTAGATACCCCTTAGCACGTAAAGGAATATTATTTGGGGGTCCAGCCATGGAGAAGAGTTTAGACACTAAGATAATATAAGGAACACACACATTATAAAGAAATCACATTAGGATTCTCTTTTTAAGGTGTTCCTTAAAACACTAGTGCTTAGGAAATCTATTGGAGGCAGAAGCAGTCAAGGGTAGCCTAGGGTTAGGGGTAGGCTTAGGGGTAGGCTTAGGGTACGGCTTAGGATACGGGTTCGGGGAGGGCTTCGGGTACGGCGTAGGGTATGGGTTAGGGTTAGGGTGAGGGTTAGTGTTAGGGTTAGGGCTCGGTTTAGGGTACGGGGTAGGATTAGGGTACGTGTTAGGGTTAGGGTAGGGGTTAGGGTTATGGTACGCGTTAGGGTTAGGGTAGTGATTAAACCTATCCCACTCTCTAGATACCCCTTAGCACATAAAGGAATATTATTTGGGGGTCCAGCCATGGAGAAGAGTTTAGACACTAGGATTAGATAAGGAACACACCCATTATAAAGAAATCACATTAGGATTCTCTTTTTAAGCTGTTCCTGTAAAAAACACTAGTGCTTAGGAAATCTATTGGAGGCAGAAGCAGTCAAGGGTAGCCTAGGGTTAGGGTTAGGCTTAGGGTTAGGCTTAGGGTACAGCTTAGGGTACGTGTTCGGGGAGGGCTTCGGGTACGGCGTAGGGTTAGGGTTTGTGTTAGGTTTAGGGCTCGGTTTAGGGTACGGGTTAGGATTAGGGTACATGTTAGGGTTAGGGTAGGGGTTAGGGTTAGGGTACGCTTTACGGTTAGGGTACTTATTAAACCTATCCCACTCTCTAGATACCCCTTAGCACGTAAAGGAATATTATTTGGGGGTCCAGGCATGGAGAAGAGTTTAGACACTAGGATAAGATAAGGAACACACCCATTATAAAGAAATCACATTAGGATTCTCTTTTTAAGCTGTTCCTTAAAACACTAGTGCTTAGGAAATTCATTGGAGGCAGAAGCAGTCAAGGGTAGCCTAGGGTTAGGGTTAGGCTTAGGGTTAGGCTTAGGGTACGGCTTAGGGTACGGGTTCGGGGAGGGCTTCGGGTAGGGCGTAGGGTATGGGTTAGGGTTAGGGTTACGGTTAGTGTTAGGGTTAGGGCTCGGTTTAGGGTACGGGTTAGGATTAGGGTACGTGTTAGGGTTAGGGTAGGGGTTAGGGTTAGGGTAGGCGTTAGGGTTAGGGTAGTTATTAAACCTATCCCACTCTCTAGATACCCCTTAGTACGTAAAGGAACATTATTTGGGGATCCAGCCATGGAGAAGAGTTTAGACACTAAGGTAATATAAGGAACACACACATTATAAAGAAATCACATTAGGATTCTCTTTTTAAGCTGTTCCTTAAAACACTAGTGCTTAGGAAATCTATTGGAGGCAGAAGCAGTCAAGGGTAGCCTAGGGTTAGGGTTAGGCTTAGGGTTAGGCTTAGGGTACGGCTTAGGGTACGTGTTCGGGGAGGGCTTCGGGTACGGCGTAGGGTATGGGTTAGGGTTAGGGTTAGGTTTAGTGTTAGGGTTAGGGCTCGTTTTAGGGTACGGGTTAGGATTAGGGTTCGTGTTAGGGTTAGGGTAGGGGTGAGGGTTAGGGTACGCGTTACGGATAGGGTAGTTATTAAACCTATCCCACTCTCTAGTTACCCCTTAGCACGTAAAGGAATATTATTTGGGGGTCCAGCCATGGAGAAGAGTTTAGACACTCGGATAAGATAAGGAACACACCCATTATAAAGAAATCACATTAGGATTCTCTTTTTAAGGTGTTCCTTAAAACACTAGTGCTTAGGAAATCTATTGGAGGCAGAAGCAGTCAAGGGTAGCCTAGGGTTAGGGTTAGGCTTAGGGGTAGGCTTAGGGTACGGCTTAGGATACGGGTTCGGGGAGGGCTTCGGGTACGGCGTAGCGTATGGGTTAGGGTTAGGGTGAGGGTTAGTGTTAGGGTTAGGGCTCGGTTTAGGGTACGGGTTAGGATTAGGGTACGTGTTAGGGTTAGGGTAGGGGTTAGGGTTATGGTACGCGTTAAGGTTAGGTTAGAGATTAAACCTATCCCACTCTCTAGATACCCCTTAGCACATAAAGGAATATTATTTGGGGGTCCAGCCATGGAGAAGAGTTTAGACACTAGGATTAGATAAGGAACACAACCATTATAAGGAAATCACATTAGGATTCTCTTTTTAAGCTGTTCCTTAAAACACTAGTGCTTAGGAAATCTATTGGAGGCAGAAGCAGTCAAGGGTAGCCTAGGGTTAGGGTTAGGCTTAGGGTTAGGCTTAGGGTACGGCTTAGGGTACGGGTTCGGGGAGGGTTTCGGGTACGGCGTAGGGTATGGGTTAGGGTTAGGGTTAGGGTTAGTGTTAGGGTTAGGGCTCGGTTTAGGGTACGGGTTAGGATTAGGGTACGTGTTAGGGTTAGGGTAGGGGTTAGCGTTAGGGTACGCTTTAGGGTTAGGGTAGTTATTAAACCTATCCCACTCTCTAGTTACCCCTTAGGACGTAAAGGAATATTATTTGGGGGTCCAGCCATGGAGAAGAGTTTAGACACTAGGATAAGATAAGGAACACACCCATTATAAAAAAATCACATTAGGATTCTCTTTTTAAGCTGTTCCTTAAAACACTAGGGCTTAGGAAATCTATTGGAGGCAGAAGCAGTCAAGGGTAGCCTAGGGTTAGGGTTAGGCTTAGGGTACGGCTTAGGGTACGGGTTTGGCGAGGGCTTCGGGTACGGCGTAGGGTATGGGTTAGGGTTAGGGTTAGGGTTAGTGTTAGGGTTAGGGCTCGGTTTAGGGTACGGGTTAGGATTAGGGTTCGTGTTAGGTTTAGGGTAGGGGTTAAGGTTAGGGTACGTGTTACGGATAGGGTACTTATTAAACCTATCCCACTCTCTAGTTACCCCTTAGCACGTAAAGGAATATTATTTGGGGGTCCAGCCATGGAGAAGAGTTTAGACACTAGGATTAGATAAGGAACACACCCATTATAAAGAAATCACATTAGGATTCTCTTTTTAAGCTGTTCCTTAAAACACTAGTGCTTAGGAAATCTATTGGAGGCAGAAGCAGTCAAGGGTAGCCTAGGGTTAGGGTTAGGCTTAGGGTTAGGCTTAGGGTACGGCTTAGGGTACGGGTTCCGGGAGGGCTTCGGGTACGGCGTAGGGTATGGGTTAGGGTTAGGGTTAGGGTTAGTGTTAGGGTTAGGGCTCGGTTTAGGGTACGGGTTAGGATTAGGGTACGTGTTAGGGTTAGGGTAGGGGTTAGCGTTAGGGTACGCTTTAGGGTTAGGGTAGTTATTAAACCTATCGCACTCTCTAGTTACCCCTTAGCACGTAAAGGAATATTATTTGGGGGTCCAGCCATGGAGAAGAGTTTAGACACTAGGATAAGATAAGGAACACACCCATTATAAAGAAATCACATTAGGATTCTCTTTTTAAGCTGTTCCTTAAAACACTAGTGCTTAGGAAATTCATTGGAGGCAGAAGCAGTCAAGGGTAGCCTAGGGTTAGGGTTAGGCTTAGGGTTAGGCTTAGTGTACGGCTTAGGGTACGGGTTCGGGGAAGGCTTCGGGTACGGCGTAGGGTATGGGTTAGGGTTAGGGTTACGGTTAGTGTTAGGGTTAGGGCTCGGTTTAGGGTACGGGTTAGGATTAGGGTACGTGTTAGGGTTAGGGTAGGGGTTAGGGTTAGGGTACGCGTTAGGGTTAGGGTAGTTATTAAACCTATCCCACTCTCTAGATACCCCTTAGCACGTAAAGGAACATTATTTGGGGGTCCAGCCATGGAGAAGAGTTTAGACACTAGGATTAGATAAGGAACACACCCATTATAAAGAAATCACATTAGGATTCTCTTTTTAAGCTGTTCCTTAAAACACTAGTGCTTAGGAAATCTATTGGAGGCAGAAGCAGTCAAGGGTAGCCTAGGGTTAGGGTTAGGCTTAGGGTTAGGCTTAGGGTACGGCTTAGGGTACGGGTTTGGCGAGGGCTTCGGGTACGGCGTAGGGTATGGGTTAGGGTTAGGGTTAGGGTTAGTGTTAGGGTTAGGCCTCGGTTTAGGGTACGGGTTAGGATTAGGGTTCGTGTTAGGTTTAGGGTAGGGGTTAAGGTTAGGGTACGTGTTACGGATAGGGTACTTATTAAACCTATCCCACTCTCTAGTTACCCCTTAGCACGTAAAGGAATATTATTTGGGGGTCCAGCCATGGAGAAGAGTTTAGACACTAGGATTAGATAAGGAACACACCCATTATAAAGAAATCACATTAGGATTCTCTTTTTAAGCTGTTCCTTAAAACACTAGTGCTTAGGAAATCTATTGGAGGCAGAAGCTGTCAAGGGTAGCCTAGGGTTAGGGTTAGGCTTAGGGTTAGGCTTAGGGTACGGCTTAGGGTACGGGTTCGGGGAGGGCTTCGGGTACGGCGTAGGGTATGGGTTAGAGTTAGGGTTACGGTTAGTGTTAGGGTTAGGGCTCGGTTTAGGGTACGGGTTAGGATTAGGGTACGTGTTAGGGTTAGGGTAGGGGTTAGGGTTAGGGTACGTGTTACAGATAGGGTAGTTATTAAACCTATCCCACTCTCTAGTTACCCCTTAGCACGTAAAGGAATATTATTTGGGGGTCCAGCCATGGAGAAGAGTTTAGACACTAGGATAAGATAAGGAACACACCCATTATAAAGAAATCACATTAGGATTCTCTTTTTAAGCTGTTCCTTAAAACACTAGTGCTTAGGAAATTCATTGGAGGCAGAAGCAGTCAAGGGTAGCCTAGGGTTAGGGTTAGGCTTAGGGTTAGGCTTAGGGTACGGCTTAGGGTACGGGTTCGGGGAGGGCTTCGGGTAGGGCGTAGGGTATGGGTTAGGGTTAGGGTTACGGTTAGTGTTAGGGTTAGGGCTCGGTTTAGGGTACGGGTTAGGATTAGGGTACGTGTTAGGGTTAGGGTAGGGGTTAGGGTTAGGGTACGCGTTAGGGTTAGGGTAGTTATTAAACCTATCCCACTCTCTAGATACCCCTTAGTACGTAAAGGAACATTATTTGGGGATCCAGCCATGGAGAAGAGTTTAGACACTAAGGTAATATAAGGAACACACACATTATAAAGAAATCACATTAGGATTCTCTTTTTAAGCTGTTCCTTAAAACACTAGTGCTTAGGAAATCTATTGGAGGCAGAAGCAGTCAAGGGTAGCCTAGGGTTAGGGTTAGGCTAAGGGTTAGGCTTAGGGTACGGCTTAGGGTACGTGTTCGGGGAGGGCTTCGGGTACGGCGTAGGGTATGGGTTAGGGTTAGGGTTAGGTTTAGTGTTAGGGTTAGGGCTCGTTTTAGGGTACGGGTTAGGATTAGGGTTCGTGTTAGGGTTAGGGTAGGGGTGAGGGTTAGGGTACGCGTTACGGATAGGGTAGTTATTAAACCTATCCCACTCTCTAGTTACCCCTTAGCACGTAAAGGAATATTATTTGGGGGTCCAGCCATGGAGAAGAGTTTAGACACTCGGATAAGATAAGGAACACACCCATTATAAAGAAATCACATTAGGATTCTCTTTTTAAGCTGTTCCTTAAAACACTAGTGCTTAGGAAATCTATTGGAGGCAGAAGCAGTCAAGGGTAGCCTAGGGTTAGGGTTAGGCTTAGGGGTAGGCTTAGGGTACGGCTTAGGATACGGGTTCGGGGAGGGCTTCGGGTACGGCGTAGCGTATGGGTTAGGGTTAGGGTGAGGGTTAGTGTTAGGGTTAGGGCTCGGTTTAGGGTACGGGTTAGGATTAGGGTACGTGTTAGGGTTAGGGTAGGGGTTAGGGTTATGGTACGCGTTAAGGTTAGGTTAGAGATTAAACCTATCCCACTCTCTAGATACCCCTTAGCACATAAAGGAATATTATTTGGGGGTCCAGCCATGGAGAAGAGTTTAGACACTAGGATTAGATAAGGAACACACCCATTATAAGGAAATCACATTAGGATTCTCTTTTTAAGCTGTTCCTTAAAACACTAGTGCTTAGGAAATCTATTGGAGGCAGAAGCAGTCAAGGGTAGCCTAGGGTTAGGGTTAGGCTTAGGGTTAGGCTTAGGGTACGGCTTAGGGTACGGGTTCGGGGAGGGTTTCGGGTACGGCGTAGGGTATGGGTTAGGGTTAGGGTTAGGGTTAGTGTTAGGGTTAGGGCTCGGTTTAGGGTACGGGTTAGGATTAGGGTACGTGTTAGGGTTAGGGTAGGGGTTAGCGTTAGGGTACGCTTTAGGGTTAGGGTAGTTATTAAACCTATCCCACTCTCTAGTTACCCCTTAGCACGTAAAGGAATATTATTTGGGGGTCCAGCCATGGAGAAGAGTTTAGACACTAGGATAAGATAAGGAACACACCCATTATAAAAAAATCACATTAGGATTCTCTTTTTAAGCTGTTCCTTAAAACACTAGGGCTTAGGAAATCTATTGGAGGCAGAAGCAGTCAAGGGTAGCCTAGGGTTAGGGTTAGGCTTAGGGTACGGCTTAGGGTACGGGTTCGGGGAGGGCTTCGGGTACGGCGTAGGGTATGGGTTAGGGTTAGGGTTAGGGTTAGTGTTAGGGTTAGGGCTCGGTTTAGGGTACGGGTTAGGTTTAGGGTACGTGTTAGGGTTAGGTTAGGGGTTAGGGTTAGGGTACGCGTTAGGGTTACGGTAGTTATTAAACCTATCCCACTCTCCAGATACCCCTTAGCACGTAAAGGAATATTATTTGGGGGTCCAGCCATGGAGAAGAGTTTAGACACTAGGATAAGATAAGGAACACACCCATTATAAAGAAATCACATTAGGATTCTCTTTTTAAGCTGTTCCTTAAAACACTAGTGCTTAGGAAATTCATTGGAGGCAGAAGCAGTCAAGGGTAGCCTAGGGTTAGGGTTAGGCTTAGGGTTAGGCTTAGTGTACGGCTTAGGGTACGGGTTCGGGGAAGGCTTCGGGTACGGCGTAGGGTATGGGTTAGGGTTAGGGTTACGGTTAGTGTTAGGGTTAGGGCTCGGTTTAGGGTACGGGTTAGGATTAGGGTACGTGTTAGGGTTAGGGTACGGGTTAGGGTTAGGGTACGCGTTAGGGTTAGGGTAGTTATTAAACCTATCCCACTCTCTAGATACCCCTTAGCACGTAAAGGAACATTATTTGGGGGTCCAGCCATGGAGAAGAGTTTAGACACTAGGATTAGGTAAGGAACACACCCATTATAAAGAAATCACATTAGGATTCTCTTTTTAAGCTGTTCCTTAAAACACTAGTGCTTAGGAAATCTATTGGAGGCAGAAGCAGTCAAGGGTAGCCTAGGGTTAGGGTTAGGCTTAGGGTTAGGCTTAGGGTACGGCTTAGGGTACGGGTTTGGCGAGGGCTTCGGGTACGGCGTAGGGTATGGGTTAGGGTTAGGGTTAGGGTTAGTGTTAGGGTTAGGGCTCGGTTTAGGGTACGGGTTAGGATTAGGGTTCGTGTTAGGTTTAGGGTAGGGGTTAAGGTTAGGGTACGTGTTACGGATAGGGTACTTATTAAACCTATCCCACTCTCTAGTTACCCCTTAGCACGTAAAGGAATATTATTTGGGGGTCCAGCCATGGAGAAGAGTTTAGACACTAGGATTAGATAAGGAACACACCCATTATAAAGAAATCACATTAGGATTCTCTTTTTAAGCTGTTCCTTAAAACACTAGTGCTTAGGAAATCTATTGGAGGCAGAAGCAGTCAAGGGTAGCCTAGGGTTAGGGTTAGGCTTAGGGTTAGGCTTAGGGTACGGCTTAGGGTACGGGTTCCGGGAGGGCTTCGGGTACGGCGTAGGGTATGGGTTAGGGTTAGGGTTAGGGTTAGTGTTAGGGTTAGGGCTCGGTTTAGGGTACGGGTTAGGATTAGGGTACGTGTTAGGGTTAGGGTAGGGGTTAGCGTTAGGGTACGCTTTAGGGTTAGGGTAGTTATTAAACCTATCACACTCTCTAGTTACCCCTTAGCACGTAAAGGAATATTATTTGGGGGTCCAGCCATGGAGAAGAGTTTAGACACTAGGATAAGATAAGGAACACACCCATTATAAAGAAATCACATTAGGATTCTCTTTTTAAGCTGTTCCTTAAAACACTAGTGCTTAGGAAATTCATTGGAGGCAGAAGCAGTCAAGGGTAGCCTAGGGTTAGGGTTAGGCTTAGGGTTAGGCTTAGTGTACGGCTTAGGGTACGGGTTCGGGGAAGGCTTCGGGTACGGCGTAGGGTATGGGTTAGGGTTAGGGTTACGGTTAGTGTTAGGGTTAGGGCTCGGTTTAGGGTACGGGTTAGGATTAGGGTACGTGTTAGGGTTAGGGTAGGGGTTAGGGTTAGGGTACGCGTTAGGGTTAGGGTAGTTATTAAACCTATCCCACTCTCTAGATACCCCTTAGCACGTAAAGGAACATTATTTGGGGGTCCAGCCATGGAGAAGAGTTTAGACACTAGGATTAGATAAGGAACACACCCATTATAAAGAAATCACATTAGGATTCTCTTTTTAAGCTGTTCCTTAAAACACTAGTGCTTAGGAAATCTATTGGAGGCAGAAGCAGTCAAGGGTAGCCTAGGGTTAGGGTTAGGCTTAGGGTTAGGCTTAGGGTACGGCTTAGGGTACGGGTTTGGCGAGGGCTTCGGGTACGGCGTAGGGTATGGGTTAGGGTTAGGGTTAGGGTTAGTGTTAGGGTTAGGGCTCGGTTTAGGGTACGGGTTAGGATTAGGGTTCGTGTTAGGTTTAGGGTAGGGGTTAAGGTTAGGGTACGTGTTACGGATAGGGTACTTATTAAACCTATCCCACTCTCTAGTTACCCCTTAGCACGTAAAGGAATATTATTTGGGGGTCCAGCCATGGAGAAGAGTTTAGACACTAGGATTAGATAAGGAACACACCCATTATAAAGAAATCACATTAGGATTCTCTTTTTAAGCTGTTCCTTAAAACACTAGTGCTTAGGAAATCTATTGGAGGCAGAAGCTGTCAAGGGTAGCCTAGGGTTAGGGTTAGGCTTAGGGTTAGGCTTAGGGTACGGCTTAGGGTACGGGTTCGGGGAGGGCTTCGGGTACGGCGTAGGGTATGGGTTAGGGTTAGGGTTAGGGTTAGTGTTAGGGTTAGGGCTCGGTTTAGGGTACGGGTTAGGATTAGGGTACGTGTTAGGGTTAGGGTAGGGGTTAGCGTTAGGGTACGCTTTAGGGTTAGGGTAGTTATTAAACCTATCGCACTCTCTAGTTACCCCTTAGCACGTAAAGGAATATTATTTGGGGGTCCAGCCATGGAGAAGAGTTTAGACACTAGGATAAGATAAGGAACACACCCATTATAAAAAATCACATTAGGATTCTCTTTTTAAGCTGTTCCTTAAAACACTAGGGCTTAGGAAATCTATTGGAGGCAGAAGCAGTCAAGGGTAGCCTAGGGTTAGGGTTAGGCTTAGGGTTAGGCTTAGGGTACGGCTTAGGGTACGGGTTCGGGGAGGGCTTCGGGTACGGCGTAGGGTATGTGTTAGGGTTAGGGTTAGGGTTAGTGTTAGGGTTAGGGCTCGGTTTAGGGTACGGGTTAGGATTAGGGTACGTGTTAGGGTTAGGTTAGGGGTTAGGGTTAGGGTACGCGTTAGGGTTACGGTAGTTATTAAACCTATCCCACTCTCTAGATACCCCTTAGCACGTAAAGGAATATTATTTGGGGGTCCAGCCATGGAGAAGAGTTTAGACACTAGGATAAGATAAGGAACACACCCATTATAAAGAAATCACATTAGGATTCTCTTTTTAAGCTGTTCCTTAAAACACTAGTGCTTAGGAAATTCATTGGAGGCAGAAGCAGTCAAGGGTAGCCTAGGGTTAGGGTTAGGCTTAGGGTTAGGCTTAGGGTACGGCTTAGGGTACGGGTTCGGGGAGGGCTTCGGGTACGGCGTAGGGTATGGTTTAGGGTTAGGGTTAGGGTTAGTGTTAGGGTTAGGGCTCGGTTTAGGGTACGGGTTAGGATTAGGGTACGTGTTAGGGTTAGGGTAGGGGTTAGCTTTAGGGTACCCGTTAGGGTTAGGGTAGTGATTAAACCTATCCCACTCTCTAGTTACCCCTTAGCACGTAAAGGAATATTATTTGGGGGTCCAGCCATGGAGAAGAGTTTAGACACTCGGAAAAGATAAGGACCACACCCATTATAAAGAAATCACATTAGGATTCTCTTTTTAAGCTGTTCCTTAAAACACTAGGGCTTAGGAAATCTATTGGAGGCAGAAGCAGTCAAGGGTAGCCTAGGGTTAGGGTTAGGCTTAGGGTTAGGCTTAGGGTACGGCTTAGGGTACGGGTTCGGGGAGGGCTTCGGGTACGGGGTAGGGTATGGGTTAGGGTTAGGGTTAGGGTTAGTGTTAGGTTTAGGGCTCGGTTTAGGGTACGGGTTAGGATTAGGGTACGTGTTAGGGTTAGGTTAGGGGTTAGGGTTAGGGTACGCGTTAGGGTTAGGGTAGTTATTAAACCTATCCCACTCTCTAGATACCCCTTAGCACGTAAAGGAATATTATTTGGGGGTCCAGCCATGGAGAAGAGTTTAGACACTAGGATTAGATAAGGAACACACCCATTATAAAGAAATCACATTAGGATTCTCTTTTTAAGCTGTTCCTTAAAACACTAGTGCTTAGGAAATCTATTGGAGGCAGAAGCAGTCAAGGGTAGCCTAGGGTTAGGGTTAGGCTTAGGGTTAGGCTTAGGGTACAGCTTAGGGTACGTGTTCGGGGAGGGCTTCGGGTACGGCGTAGGGTTAGGGTTTGTGTTAGGTTTAGGGCTCGGTTTAGGGTACGGGTTAGGATTAGGGTACATGTTAGGGTTAGGGTAGGGGTTAGGGTTAGGGTACGCTTTACGGTTAGGGTAGTTATTAAACCTATCCCACTCTCTAGATACCCCTTAGCACGTAAAGGAATATTATTTGGGGGTCCAGGCATGGAGAAGAGTTTAGACACTAAGATAATATAAGGAACACACACATTATAAAGAAATAACATTAGGATTCTCTTTTTAAGCTGTTCCTTAAAACACTAGTGCTTAGGAAATCTATTGGAGGCAGAAGCAGTCAAGGGTAGCCTAGGGTTAGGGTTAGGCTTAGGATTAGGCTTAGGGTACGGCTTAGGGTACGGGTTCGGGGAGGGCTTCGGGTACGGCGTAGGGTATGGGTTAGGGTTAGGGTTAGGGTTAGTGTTAGGGTTAGGGCTCGGTTTAGGGTACGGGTTAGGATTAGGGTACGTGTTAGGGTTAGTGTAGGGGTTAGCGTTAGGGTACGCGTTAGGGTTAGGGTAGTTATTAAATCTATCCCACTCTCTAGTTACCCCTTAGCACGTAAAGGAATATTATTTGGGGGTCCAGCCATGGAGAAGAGTTTAGACACTAGGATTAGATAAGGAACACACCCATTATAAAGAAATCACATTAGGATTCTCCTTTTAAGCTGTTCCTTAAAACACTAGTGCTTAGGAAATCTATTGGAGGCAGAAGCAGTCAAGGGTAGCCTAGGGTTAGGGTTAGGCTTAGGGTTAGGCTTAGGGTACGGCTTAGGGTACGGGTTCGGGGAGGGCTTCGGGTACGGCGTAGGGTATGGTTTAGGGTTAGGGTTAGGGTTAGTGTTAGGGTTAGGGCTCGGTTTAGGGTACGGGTTAGGATTAGGGTACGTGTTAGGGTTAGGGTAGGGTGTAGCTTTAGGGTACGCGTTAGGGTTAGGGTAGTGATTAAACCTATCCCACTCTCTAGTTACCCCTTAGCACGTAAAGGAATATTATTTGGGGGTCCAGCCATGGAGAAGAGTTTAGACATTCGGATAAGATAAGGAACACACCCATTATAAAGGAATCACATTAGGATTCTCTTTTTAAGCTGTTCCTTAAAACACTAGGGCTTAGGAAATCTATTGGAGGCAGAAGCAGTCAAGGGTAGCCTAGGGTTAGGGTTAGGCTTAGGGTTAGGCTTAGGGTACGGCTTAGGGTACGGGTTCGGGGAGGGCTTCAGGTCCGGCATAGGGTATGGGTTAGGGTTAGGGTTACGGTTAGTGTTAGGGTTAGGGCTCGGTTTAGGGTACGGGTTAGGATTAGGGTACGTGTTAGGGTTAGGGTAGGGGTTAGGGTTAGGGTACGCGTTAGGGTTAGGGTAGTTATTAAACCTATCCCACTCTCTAGATACCCCTTAGCACGTAAAGGAACATTATTTGGGGGTCCAGCCATGGAGAAGAGTTTAGACACTAGGATTAGGTAAGGAACACACCCATTATAAAGAAATCACATTAGGATTCTCTTTTTAAGCTGTTCCTTAAAACACTAGTGCTTAGGAAATCTATTGGAGGCAGAAGCAGTCAAGGGTAGCCTAGGGTTAGGGTTAGGCTTAGGGTTAGGCTTAGGGTACGGCTTAGGGTACGGGTTTGGCGAGGGCTTCGGGTACGGCGTAGGGTATGGGTTAGGGTTAGGGTTAGGGTTAGTGTTAGGGTTAGGGCTCGGTTTAGGGTACGGGTTAGGATTAGGGTTCGTGTTAGGTTTAGGGTAGGGGTTAAGGTTAGGGTACGTGTTACGTATAGGGTACTTATTAAACCTATCCCACTCTCTAGTTACCCCTTAGCACGTAAAGGAATATTATTTGGGGGTCCAGCCATGGAGAAGAGTTTAGACACTAGGATTAGATAAGGAACACACCCATTATAAAGAAATCACATTAGGATTCTCTTTTTAAGCTGTTCCTTAAAACACTAGTGCTTAGGAAATCTATTGGAGGCAGAAGCATTCAAGGGTAGCCTAGGGTTAGGGTTAGGCTTAGGGTTAGGCTTAGGGTACGGCTTAGGGTACGGGTTCCGGGAGGGCTTCGGGTACGGCGTAGGGTATGGGTTAGGGTTAGGGTTAGGGTTAGTGTTAGGGTTAGGGCTCGGTTTAGGGTACGGGTTAGGATTAGGGTACGTGTTAGGGTTAGGGTAGGGGTTAGCGTTAGGGTACGCTTTAGGGTTAGGGTAGTTATTAAACCTATCGCACTCTCTAGTTACCCCTTAGCACGTAAAGGAATATTATTTGGGGGTCCAGCCATGGAGAAGAGTTTAGACACTAGGATAAGATAAGGAACACACCCATTATAAAGAAATCACATTAGGATTCTCTTTTTAAGCTGTTCCTTAAAACACTAGTGCTTAGGAAATCTATTGGAGGCAGAAGCAGTCAAGGGTAGCCTAGGGTTAGGGTTAGGCTTAGGGTTAGGCTTAGGGTACGGCTTAGGGTACGGGTTTGGCGAGGGCTTCGGGTACGGCGTAGGGTATGGGTTAGGGTTAGGGTTAGGGTTAGTGTTAGGGTTAGGGCTCGGTTTAGGGTACGGGTTAGGATTAGGGTTCGTGTTAGGTTTAGGGTAGGGGTTAAGGTTAGGGTACGTGTTACGGATAGGGTACTTATTAAACCTATCCCACTCTCTAGTTACCCCTTAGCACGTAAAGGAATATTATTTGGGGGTCCAGCCATGGAGAAGAGTTTAGACACTAGGATAAGATAAGGAACACACCCATTATAAAGAAATCACATTAGGATTCTCTTTTTAAGCTGTTCCTTAAAACACTAGTGCTTAGGAAATCTATTGGAGGCAGAAGCTGTCAAGGGTAGCCTAGGGTTAGGGTTAGGCTTAGGGTTAGGCTTAGGGTACGGCTTAGGGTACGGGTTCGGGGAGGGCTTCGGGTACGGCGTAGGGTATGGGTTAGGGTTAGGGTTAGGGTTAGTGTTAGGGTTAGGGCTCGGTTTAGGGTACGGGTTAGGATTAGGGTACGTGTTAGGGTTAGGGTAGGGGTTAGCGTTAGGGTACGCTTTAGGGTTAGGGTAGTTATTAAACCTATCGCACTCTCTAGTTACCCCTTAGCACGTAAAGGAATATTATTTGGGGGTCCAGCCATGGAGAAGAGTTTAGACACTAGGATAAGATAAGGAACACACCCATTATAAAAAAATCACATTAGGATTCTCTTTTTAAGCTGTTCCTTAAAACACTAGGGCTTAGGAAATCTATTGGAGGCAGAAGCAGTCAAGGGTAGCCTAGGGTTAGGGTTAGGCTTAGGGTTAGGCTTAGGGTACGGCTTAGGGTACGGGTTCGGGGAGGGCTTCGGGTACGGCGTAGGGTATGTGTTAGGGTTAGGGTTAGGGTTAGTGTTAGGGTTAGGGCTCGGTTTAGGGTACGGGTTAGGATTAGGGTACGTGTTAGGGTTAGGTTAGGGGTTAGGGTTAGGGTACGCGTTAGGGTTACGGTAGTTATTAAACCTATCCCACTCTCTAGATACCCCTTAGCACGTAAAGGAATATTATTTGGGGGTCCAGCCATGGAGAAGAGTTTAGACACTAGGATAAGATAAGGAACACACCCATTATAAAGAAATCACATTAGGATTCTCTTTTTAAGCTGTTCCTTAAAACACTAGTGCTTAGGAAATTCATTGGAGGCAGAAGCAGTCAAGGGTAGCCTAGGGTTAGGGTTAGGCTTAGGGTTAGGCTTAGGGTACGGCTTAGGGTACGGGTTCGGGGAGGGCTTCGGGTACGGCGTAGGGTATGGTTTAGGGTTAGGGTTAGGGTTAGTGTTAGGGTTAGGGCTCGGTTTAGGGTACGGGTTAGGATTAGGGTACGTGTTAGGGTTAGGGTAGGGGTTAGCTTTAGGGTACCCGTTAGGGTTAGGGTAGTGATTAAACCTATCCCACTCTCTAGTTACCCCTTAGCACGTAAAGGAATATTATTTGGGGGTCCAGCCATGGAGAAGAGTTTAGACACTCGGAAAAGATAAGGACCACACCCATTATAAAGAAATCACATTAGGATTATCTTTTTAAGCTGTTCCTTAAAACACTAGGGCTTAGGAAATCTATTGGAGGCAGAAGCAGTCAAGGGTAGCCTAGGGTAAGGTTAGGCTTAGGGTTAGGCTTAGGGTACGGCTTAGGGTACGGGTTCGGGGAGGGCTTCAGGTCCGGCATAGGGTATGGGTTAGGGTTAGGGTTACGGTTAGTGTTAGGGTTAGGGCTCGGTTTAGGGTACGGGTTAGGATTAGGGTACGTGTTAGGGTTAGGGTTGGGGTTAGGGTTAGGCTACGCGTTAGGGTTAGGGTAGTTATTAAACCTATCCCACTCTCTAGATACCCCTTAGCACGTAAAGGAATATTATTTGGGGGTCCAGCCATGGAGAAGAGTTTAGACACTAAGATAATATAAGGAACACACACATTATAAAGAAATCACATTAGGATTCTCTTTTTAAGGTGTTCCTTAAAACACTAGTGCTTAGGAAATCTATTGGAGGCAGAAGCAGTCAAGGGTAGCCTAGGGTTAGGGTTAGGCTTAGGGGTAGGCTTAGGGTACGGCTTAGGATACGGGTTCGGGGAGGGCTTCGGGTACGGCGTAGGGTATGGGTTAGGTTTAGGGTGAGGGTTAGTGTTAGGGTTAGGGCTCGGTTTAGGGTACGGGGTAGGATTAGGGTACGTGTTAGGGTTAGGGTAGGGGTTAGGGTTATGGTACGCGTTAGGGTTAGGGTAGTGATTAAACCTATCCCACTCTCTAGATACCCCTTAGCACATAAAGGAATATTATTTGGGGGTCCAGCCATGGAGAAGAGTTTAGACACTAGGATTAGATAAGGAACACACCCATTATAAAGAAATCACATTAGGATTCTCTTTTTAAGCTGTTCCTTAAAACACTAGTGCTTAGGAAATCTATTGGAGGCAGAAGCAGTCAAGGGTAGCCTAGGGTTAGGGTTAGGCTTAGGGTTAGGCTTAGGGTACAGCTTAGGGTACGTGTTCGGGGAGGGCTTCGGGTACGGCGTAGGGTTAGGGTTTGTGTTAGGTTTAGGGCTCGGTTTAGGGTACGGGTTTGGATTAGGGTACGTGTTAGGGTTAGGGTAGGGGTTAGCGTTAGGGTACGCTTTAGGGTTAGGGTAGTTATTAAACCTATCCCACTCTCTAGTTACCCCTTAGCACGTAAAGGAATATTATTTGGGGGTCCAGCCATGGAGAAGAGTTTAGACACTAGGATAAGATAAGGAACACACCCATTATAAAAAAATCACATTAGGATTCTCTTTTTAAGCTGTTCCTTAAAACACTAGGGCTTAGGAAATCTATTGGAGGCAGAAGCAGTCAAGGGTAGCCTAGGGTTAGGGTTAGGCTTAGGGTACGGCTTAGGGTACGGGTTCGGGGAGGGCTTCGGGTACGGCGTAGGGTATGGGTTAGGGTTAGGGTTAGGGTTAGTGTTAGGGTTAGGGCTCGGTTTAGGGTACGGGTTAGGTTTAGGGTACGTGTTAGGGTTAGGTTAGGGGTTAGGGTTAGGGTACGCGTTAGGGTTACGGTAGTTATTAAACCTATCCCACTCTCTAGATACCCCTTAGCACGTAAAGGAATATTATTTGGGGGTCCAGCCATGGAGAAGAGTTTAGACACTAGGATAAGATAAGGAACACACCCATTATAAAGAAATCACATTAGGATTCTCTTTTTAAGCTGTTCCTTAAAACACTAGTGCTTAGGAAATTCATTGGAGGCAGAAGCCGTCAAGGGTAGCCTAGGGTTAGGGTTAGGCTTAGGGTTAGGCTTAGTGTACGGCTTAGGGTACGGGTTCGGGGAAGGCTTCGGGTACGGCGTAGGGTATGGGTTAGGGTTAGGGTTACGGTTAGTGTTAGGGTTAGGGCTCGGTTTAGGGTACGGGTTAGGATTAGGGTACGTGTTAGGGTTAGGGTAGGGGTTAGGGTTAGGGTACGCGTTAGGGTTAGGGTAGTTATTAAACCTATCCCACTCTCTAGATACCCCTTAGCACGTAAAGGAACATTATTTGGGGCTCCAGCCATGGAGAAGAGTTTAGACACTAGGATTAGATAAGGAACACACCCATTATAAAGAAATCACATTAGGATTCTCTTTTTAAGCTGTTCCTTAAAACACTAGTGCTTAGGAAATCTATTGGAGGCAGAAGCAGTCAAGGGTAGCCTAGGGTTAGGGTTAGGCTTAGGGTTAGGCTTAGGGTACGGCTTAGGGTACGGGTTTGGCGAGGGCTTCGGGTACGGCGTAGGGTATGGGTTAGGGTTAGGGTTAGGGTTAGTGTTAGGGTTAGGGCTCGGTTTAGGGTACGGGTTAGGATTAGGGTTCGTGTTAGGTTTAGGGTAGGGGTTAAGGTTAGGGTACGTGTTACGGATAGGGTACTTATTAAACCTATCCCACTCTCTAGTTACCCCTTAGCACGTAAAGGAATATTATTTGGGGGTCCAGCCATGGAGAAGAGTTTAGACACTAGGATTAGATAAGGAACACACCCATTATAAAGAAATCACATTAGGATTCTCTTTTTAAGCTGTTCCTTAAAACACTAGTGCTTAGGAAATCTATTGGAGGCAGAAGCAGTCAAGGGTAGCCTAGGGTTAGGGTTAGGCTTAGGGTTAGGCTTAGGGTACGGCTTAGGGTACGGGTTCGGGGAGGGCTTCGGGTACTGCGTAGGGTATGGGTTAGGGTTAGGGTTAGGGTTAGTGTTAGGATTAGGGCTCGGTTTAGGGTACGGGTTAGGATTAGGGTACGTGTTAGGGTTAGGGTAGGGGTTAGCGTTAGGGTACGCTTTAGGTTTAGGGTAGTTATTAAACCTATCGCACTCTCTAGTTACCCCTTAGCACGTAAAGGAATATTATTTGGGGGTCCAGCCATGGAGAAGAGTTTAGACACTAGGATAAGATAAGGAACACACCCATTATAAAAAAATCACATTAGGATTCTCTTTTTAAGCTGTTCCTTAAAACACTAGGGCCTAGGAAATCTATTGGAGGCAGAAGAAGTCAAGGGTAGCCTAGGGTTAGGGTTAGGCTTAGGGTTAGGCTTAGGGTACGGCTTAGGGTACGGGTTCGGGGAGGGCTTCGGGTACGGCGTAGGGTATGGGTTAGGGTTAGGGTTAGGGTTAGTGTTAGGGTTAGGGCTCGGTTTAGGGTACGGTTTAGGATTAGGGTACGTGTTAGGGTTAGGTTAGGGGTTAGGGTTAGGGTACGCGTTAGGGTTACGGTAGTTATTAAACCTATCCCACTCTCTAGATACCCCTTAGCACGTAAAGGAATATTATTTGGGGGTCCAGCCATGGAGAAGAGTTTAGACACTAGGATAAGATAAGGAACACACCCATTATAAAGAAATCACATTAGGATTCTCTTTTTAAGCTGTTCCTTAAAACACTAGTGCTTAGGAAATTCATTGGAGGCAGAAGCAGTCAAGGGTAGCCTAGGGTTAGGGTTAGGCTTAGGGTTAGGCTTAGGGTACGGCTTAGGGTACGGGTTCGGGGAGGGCTTCGGGTACGGCGTAGGGTATGGGTTAGGGTTAGGGTTAGGGTTAGTGTTAGGGTTAGGGCTCGGTTTAGGGTACGGGTTAGGATTAGGGTACGTGTTAGGGTTAGGGTAGGGGTTAGCGTTAGGGTACGCGTTAGGGTTAGGGTAGTTATTAAACCTATCCATCTCTCTAGTTACCCCTTAGCACGTAAAGGAATATTATTTGGGGGTCCAGCCATGGAGAAGAGTTTAGACACTAGGATAAGATAAGGAACACACCCATTATAAAGAAATCACATTAGGATTCTCTTTTTAAGCTGTTCCTTAAAACACTAGGGCTTAGGAAATCTATTGGAGGCAGAAGCAGTCAAGGGTAGCCTAGGGTTAGGGTTAGGCTTAGGGTTAGGCTTAGATTACGGCTTAGGGTACGGGTTCGGGGAGGGCTTCGGGTACGGGGTAGGGTATGGGTTAGGGTTAGGGTTAGGGTTAGTGTTAGGTTTAGGGCTCGGTTTAGGGTACGGGTTAGGATTAGGGTACGTGTTAGGGTTAGGTTAGGGGTTAGGGTTAGGGTACGCGTTAGGGTTAGGGTAGTTATTAAACCTATCCCACTCTCTAGATACCCCTTAGCACGTAAAGGAATATTATTTGGGGGTCCAGCCATGGAGAAGAGTTTAGACACTAGGATAAGATAAGGAACACACCCATTATAAAGAAATCACATTAGGATTCTCTTTTTAAGCTGTTCCTTAAAACACTAGTGCTTAGGAAATCTATTGGAGGCAGAAGCAGTCAAGGGTAGCCTAGGGTTAGGGTTAGGCTTAGGGTTAGGCTTAGGGTACGGCTTAGGGTACGTGTTCGGGGAGGGCTTCGGGTACGGCGTAGGGTATGGGTTAGGGTTAGGGTTAGGTTTAGTGTTAGGGTTAGGGCTCGTTTTAGGGTACGGGTTAGGATTAGGGTTCGTGTTAGGGTTAGGGTAGGGGTGAGGGTTAGGGTACGCGTTACGGATAGGGTAGTTATTAAACCTATCCCACTCTCTAGTTACCCCTTAGCACGTAAAGGAATATTATTTGGGGGTCCAGCCATGGAGAAGAGTTTAGACACTCGGATAAGATAAGGAACACACCCATTATAAAGAAATCACATTAGGATTCTCTTTTTAAGGTGTTCCTTAAAACACTAGTGCTTAGGAAATCTATTGGAGGCAGAAGCAGTCAAGGGTAGCCTAGGGTTAGGGTTAGGCTTAGGGGTAGGCTTAGGGTACGGCTTAGGATACGGGTTCAGGGAGGGCTTCGGGTACGGCGTAGCGTATGGGTTAGGGTTAGGGTGAGGGTTAGTGTTAGGGTTAGGGCTCGGTTTAGGGTACGGGTTAGGATTAGGGTACGTGTTAGGGTTAGGGTAGGGGTTAGGGTTATGGTACGCGTTAGGGTTAGGGTAGTGATTAAACCTATCCCACTCTCTAGATACCCCTTAGCACATAAAGGAATATTATTTGGGGGTCCAGCCATGGAGAAGAGTTTAGACACTAGGATTAGATAAGGAACACACCCATTATAAAGAAATCACATTAGGATTCTCTTTTTAAGCTGTTCCTTAAAACACTAGTGCTTAGGAAATCTATTGGAGGCAGAAGCAGTCAAGGGTAGCCTAGGGTTAGGGTTAGGCTTAGGGTTAGGCTTAGGGTACGGCTTAGGGTACGGGTTCAGGGAGGGCTTCGGGTACGGCGTAGGGTATGGGTTAGGGTTAGGGTTAGGGTTAGGGTTAGGGTTAGGGCTCGGTTTAGGGTACGGGTTAGGATTAGGGTACGTGTTAGGGTTAAGGTAGGGGTTAGCGTTAGGGTACGCTTTAGGGTTAGGGTAGTTATTAAACCTATCGCATTCTCTAGTTACCCCTTAGCACGTAAAGGAATATTATTTGGGGGTCCAGCCATGGAGAAGAGTTTAGACACTAGGATAAGATAAGGAACACAACCATTATAAAAAAATCACATTAGGATTCTCTTTTTAAGCTGTTCCTTAAAACACTAGTGCTTAGGAAATTCATTGGAGGCAGAAGCAGTCAAGGGTAGCCTAGGGTTAGGGTTAGGCTTAGGGTTAGGCTTAGGGTACGGCTTAGGGTACGGGTTCGGTGAGGGCTTCGGGTACGGCGTAGGGTATGGGTTAGGGTTAGGGTTACTGTTAGTGTTAGGGTTAGGGCTCGGTTTAGGGTACGGGTTAGGATTAGGGTACGTGTTAGGGTTAGGGTAGGGGTTAGGGTTAGGGTACGCGTTAGGGTTAGGGTAGTTATTAAACCTATCCCACTCTCTAGATACCCCTTAGCACGTAAAGGAACATTATTTGGGGGTCCAGCCATGGAGAAGAGTTTAGACACTAGGATTAGATAAGGAACACACCCATTATAAAGAAATCACATTAGGATTCTCTCTTTAAGCTGTTCCTTAAAACACTAGTGCTTAGGAAATCTATTGGAGGCAGAAGCAGTCAAGGGTAGCCTAGGGTTAGGGTTAGGCTTAGGGTTAGGCTTAGGGTACGGCTTAGGGTACGGGTTCGGGGAGGGCTTCGGGTACGGCGTAGGGTATGGGTTAGGGTTAGGGTTAGGGTTAGTGTTAGGGTTAGGGCTCGGTTTAGGGTACGGGTTAGGATTAGGTTTCGTGTTAGGGTTAGGGTAGGGGTTAGGGTTAGGGTACGCGTTAGGGTTAGGGTAGTTATTAAACCTATCCCACTCTCTAGATGCCCCTTAGCACGTAAAGGAACATTATTTGGGGGTCCAGCCATGGAGAAGAGTTTAGACACTAGGATTAGATAAGGAACACACCCATTATAAAGAAATCACATTAGGATTCTCTTTTTAAGCTGTTCCTTAAAACACTAGTGCTTAGGAAATCTATTGGAGGCAGAAGCAGTCAAGGGTAGCCTAGGGTTAGGGTTAGGCTTAGGGTTAGGCTTAGGGTACGGCTTAGGGTATGGGTTCGGGGAGGGCTTCGGGTACGGCGTAGGGTATGGGTTAGGGTTAGGGTTAGGGTTAGTGTTAGGGTTAGGGCTCGGTTTAGGGTACGGGTTAGGATTAGGGTTCGTGTTAGGGTTAGGGTAGGGGTTAGGGTTAGGGTACGTGTTACGGATAGGGTACTTATTAAACCTATCCCACTCTCTAGTTACCCCTTAGCACGTAAAGGAATATTATTTGGGGGTCCAGCCATGGAGAAGAGTTTAGACACTAGGATAAGATAAGGAACACACCCATTATAAAGAAATCACATTAGGATTCTCTTTTTAAGCTGTTCCTTAAAACACTAGTGCTTAGGAAATCTATTGGAGGCAGAAGCAGTCAAGGGTAGCCTAGGGTTAGGGTTAGGCTTAGGGTTAGGCTTAGGGTACGGCTTAGGGTACGGGTTCGGGGAGGGCTTCGGGTACGGCGTAGGGTATGGGTTAGGGTTAGGGTTAGGGTTAGTGTTAGGGTTAGGGCTCGGTTTAGGGTACGGGTTAGGATTAGGGTACGTGTTAGGGTTAGGGTAGGGGTTAGCGTTAGGGTACGCGTTAGGGTTAGGGTAGTTATTAAACCTATTCCACTCTCTAGTTACCCCTTAGCACGTAAAGGAATATTATTTGGGGGTCCAGCCATGGAGAAGAGTTTAGACACTAGGATAAGATAAGGAACACACCCATTATAAAGAAATCACATTAGGATTCTCTTTTTAAGCTGTTCCTTAAAACACTAGGGCTTAGGAAATCTATTGGAGGCAGAAGCAGTCAAGGGTAGCCTAGGGTTAGGGTTAGGCTTAGGGTTAGGCTTAGATTACGGCTTAGGGTACGGGTTCGGGGAGGGCTTTGGGTACGGGGTAGGGTATGGGTTAGGGTTAGGGTTAGGGTTAGTGTTAGGGTTAGGGCTCGGTTTAGGGTACGGGTTAGGATTAGGGTACGTGTTAGGGTTAGGTTAGGGGTTAGGGTTAGGGTACGCGTTACGGTTAGGGTAGTTATTAAACCTATCCCACTCTCTAGATACCCCTTAGCACGTAAAGGAATATTATTTGGGGGTCCAGCCATGGAGAAGAGTTTAGGCACTAGGATAAGATAAGGAACACACCCATTATAAAGAAATCACATTAGGATTCTCTTTTTAAGCTGTTCCTTAAAACACTAGTGCTTAGGAAATTCATTGGAGGCAGAAGCAGTCAAGGGTAGCCTAGGGTTAGGGTTAGGCTTAGGGTTAGGCTTAGGGTACGGCTTAGGGTACGGGTTCGGGGAGGGCTTCGGGTACGGCGTAGGGTATGGGTTAGGGTTAGGGTTACGGTTAGTGTTAGGGTTAGGGCTCGGTTTAGGGTACGGGTTAGGATTAGGGTATGTGTTACGGTTTGGGTAGGGGTTAGGGTTAGGGTACGCGTTAGGGTTAGGGTAGTTATTAAACCTATCCCACTCTCTAGATACCCCTTAGTACGTAAAGGAACATTATTTGGGGGTCCAGCCATGGAGAAGAGTTTAGACACTAAGGTAATATAAGGAACACACACATTATAAAGAAATCACATTAGGATTCTCTTTTAAAGCTGTTCCTTAAAACACTAGTGCTTAGGAAACCTATTGGAGGCAGAAGCAGTCAAGGGTAGCCTAGGGTTAGGGTTAGGCTTAGGGTTAGGCTTCGGGTACGGCTTAGGGTACGGGTTCGGGGAGGGCTTCGGGTACGGGGTAGGGTATGGGTTAGGGTTAGGGTTAGGGTTAGTGTTAGGGTTAGGGCTCGATTTAGGGTACGGGTTAGGATTAGGGTACGTGTTAGGGTAAGGGTAAGGTTTAGGGTTAGGGTACGCGTTAGGGTTAGGGTAGTGATTAAACCTATCCCACTCTCTCGATACCCCTTAGCACATAAAGGAATATTATTTGGGGGTCCAGCCATGGAGAAGAGTTTAGACACTAGGATTAGATAAGGAACACACCCATTATAAAGAAATCACATTAGGATTCTCTTTTTAAGCTGTTCCTTAAAACACTAGTGCTTAGGAAATCTATTGGAGGCAGAAGCAGTCAAGGGTAGCCTAGGGTTAGGGTTAGGCTTAGGGTTAGGCTTAGGGTACGGCTTAGGGTACGTGTTCGGGGAGGGCTTCGGGTACGGCGTAGGGTATGGGTTAGGGTTAGGGTTAGGGTTAGTGTTAGGGTTAGGGCTCGTTTTAGGGTACGGGTTAGGATTAGGGTTCGTGTTAGGGTTAGGGTAGGTGTGAGGGTTAGGGTACGTGTTACGGATAGGGTAGTTATTAAACCTATCCCACTCTCTAGTTACCCATTAGCACGTAAAGGAATATTATTTGGGGGTCCAGCCATGGAGAAGAGTTTAGACACTAGGATAAGATAAGGAACACACCCATTATAAAGAAATCACATTAGGATTCTCTTTTTAAGCTGTTCCTTAAAACACTAGTGCTTAGGAAATCTATTGGAGGCAGAAGCAGTCAAGGGTAGCCTAGGGTTAGGGTTAGGCTTAGGGTTAGTCTTAGGGTACGGCTTAGGGTACGGGTTCGGGGAGGGCTTCGGGTACGGCGTAGGGTATGGGTTAGGGTTAGGGTTAGGGTTAGTGTTAGGGTTAGGGCTCGGTTTAGGGTACGGGTTAGGATTAGGGTACGTGTTAGGGTTAGGTTAGGGGTTAGGGTTAGGGTACGCGTTAGGGTTAGGGTAGTTATTAAACCTATCCCACTCTCTAGATACCCCTTAGCACGTAAAGGAATATTATTAGGGGGTCCAGCCATGGAAAAGAGTTTAGACACTAAGATAATATAAGGAACACACACATTATAAAGAAATCACATTAGGATTCTCTTTTTAAGCTGTTCCTTAAAACACTAGTGCTTAGGAAATCTATTGGAGGCAGAAGCAGTCAAGGGTAGCCTAGGGTTAGGGTTAGGCTTACGGTTAGGCTTAGGGTACGGCTTAGGGTACGTGTTCGGGGAGGGCTTCGGGTACGGCGTAGGGTATGGGTTACGGTTAGGGTTAGGGTTAGTGTTAGGGTTAGGGCTCGGTTTAGGGTACGGGTTAGGATTAGGGTACATGTTAGGGTTAGGGTAGGGGTTAGGGTTAGGGTACGCGTTACGGTTAGGGTAGTTATTAAACCTATCCCACTCTCTAGATACCCCTTAGCACGTAAAGGAATATTATTTGGTGGTCCAGCCATGGAGAAGAGTTTAGACACTAAGATAATATAAGGAACACACACATTATAAAGAAATACCATTAGGATTCTCTTTTTAAGCTGTTCCTTAAAACACTAGTGCTTAGGAAATCTATTGGAGGCAGAAGAAGTCAAGGGTAGCCTAGGTTTAGGGTTAGGCTTAGGGTTAGGCTTAGGGTACGGCTTAGGGTACGGGTTCGGGGAGGGCTTCGGGTACGGCGTAGGGTATGGGTTAGGGTTAAGGTTAGGGTTAGTGTTAGGGTTAGGGCTCGGTTTAGGGTACGGGTTAAGATTAGGGTACGTGTTAGGGTTAGGGTAGGGGTTAGCGTTAGGGTACGCGTTAGGGTTAGGGTAGTTATTAAACCTATCCCACTCTCTAGTTACCCCTTAGCACGTAAAGGAATATTATTTGGGGGTCCAGCCATGGAGAACAGTTTAGACACTAGGATAAGATAAGGAACACACCCATTATAAAGAAATCACATTAGGATTCTCTTTTTAAGCTGTTCCTTAAAACACTAGTGCTTAGGAAATCTATTGGAGGCAGAAGCAGTCAAGTGTAGCCTAGGGTAGATTTAGGCTTAGGGTTAGGCTTAGGGTACGGCTTAGGGTACGGGTTCGGGGAGGGCTTCCGGCACGGCGTAGGGTATGGGTTAGGGTTAGGGTTAGGGTTAGTGTTAGGGTTAGGGCTCGGTTTAGGGTACGGGTTAGGATTAGGGTACGTGTTAGGGTTAGGGTAGGGGTTAGCATTAGGTTACGCGTTAGGGTTAGGGTAGTTATTAAACCTATCCCACTCTCTAGTTACCCCTTAGCACGTAAAGGAATATTATTTGGGGGGTCCTGCCATGGAGAAGAGTTTAGACACTAAGATAATATAAGGAACACACCCATTATAAAGAAATCACATTAGGATTCTCATTTTAAGCTGTTCCTTAAAACACTAGTGCTTAGGAAATCTATTGGAGGCAGAAGCAGTCAAGGGTAGCCTAGGGTTAGGGTTAGGCTTAGGGTTAGGCTTAGGGTACGGCTTAGGGTACGGGTTCGGGGAGGGCTTCGGGTACGGCGTAGGGTATGGGTTAGGGTTAGGGTTAGTGTTAGGGTTAGGGCTCGGTTTAGGTTACGGGTTAGGATTAGGGTACGTGTTAGGGTTAGGGTAGGGGTTAGGGTTAGGGTACGCGTTAGGGTTAGGGTAGTTATTAAACCTATCCCACTCTCTAGATACCCCTTAGCACGTAAAGGAATATTATTAGGGGGTCCAGCCATGGAGAAGAGTTTAGACACTAAGATAATATAAGGAACACACACATTATAAAGAAATCACATTACGATTCTCTTTATAAGCTGTTCCTTAAAACACTAGTGCTTAGGAAATCTATTGGAGGCAGAAGCAGTCAAGGGTAGCCTAGGGTTAGGGTTAGGCTTACGGTTAGGCTTACGGTACGGCTTAGGGTACGTGTTCGGGGAGGGCTTCGGGTATGGCGTAGGGTATGGGTTAGGGTTAAGGTTAGGGTTAGTGTTAGGGTTAGGGCTCGGTTTAGGGTACGGGTTAGGATTAGGGTACATGTTAGGGTTAGGGTAGGGGTTAGGGTTAGGGTACGCGTTACGGTTAGGGTAGTTATTAAACCTATCCCACTCTCTAGATACCCCTTAGCACGTAAAGGAATATTATTTGGGTGTCAAGCCATGGAGAAGAGTTTAGACACTAAGATAATATAAGGAACACACACATTATAAAGAAATAACATTAGGATTCTCTTTTTAAGCTGTTCCTTAAAACACTAGTGCTTAGGAAATCTATTGGAGGCAGAAGTAGTCAAGGGTAGCCTAGGGTTAGGGTTAGGCTTAGGGTTAGGCTTAGGGTACGGCTTAGGGTACGGGTTCGGGGAGGGCTTCGGGTACGGCGTAGGGTATGGGTTAGGGTTAAGGTTAGGGTTAGTGTTAGGGTTAGGGCTCGGTTTAGGGTACGGGTTAGGATTAGGGTACGTGTTAGGGTTAGGGTAGGGGTTAGCGTTAGGGTACGTGTTACGGATAGGGTAGTTATTAAACCTATCCCGCTCTCTAGTTACCCCTTAGCACGTAAAGGAATATTATTTGGGGGTCCAGCCATGGAGAAGAGTTTAGACACTAGGATAAGATAAGGAACACACCCATTATAAAGAAATCACATTAGGATTCACTTTTTAAGCTGTTCCTTAAAACACTAGTGCTTAGGAAATCTATTGGAGGCAGAAGCAGTCAAGGGTAGCCTAGGGTTAGGGTTAGGCTTAGGGTTAGGCTTAGCGTACGGCTTAGGGTACGGGTTCGGGGAGGGCTTCGGGTACGGCGTAGGATATGGGTTAGGGTTAGGGTTAGGGTTAGTGTTAGGGATAGGGCTCGGTTTAGGGTACGGGTTAGGATTAGGGTACGTGTTAGGTTTAGGGTAGGGGTTAGGGTTAGGGTACGCGTTAGGGTTAGGGTAGTTATTAAACCTATCCCACTCTCTAGATACCCCTTAGGACGTAAAGGAATATTATTAGGGGGTCCAGCCATGGAGAAGAGTTTAGACACTAAGATAATATAAGGAACACACACATTATAAAGAAATCACATTACGATTCTCTTTATAAGCTGTTCCTTAAAACACTAGTGCTTAGGAAATCTATTGGAGGCAGAAGCAGTCAAGGGTAGCCTAGGGTTAGGGTTAGGCTTACGGTTAGGCTTAGGGTACGGCTTAGGGTACGTGTTCGGGGAGGGCTTCGGGTACGGCGTAGGGTATGGGTTAGGGTTAGGGTTAGGGTTAGTGTTAGGGTTAGGGCTCGGTTTAGGGTACGGGTTAGGATTAGGGTACGTGTTAGGGTTAGGTTAGGGGTTAGGGTTAGGGTACGCGTTAGGGTTACGGTAGTTATTAAACCTATCCCACTCTCTAGATACCCCTTAGCACGTAAAGGAATATTATTTGGGGGTCCAGCCATGGAGAAGAGTTTAGACACTAGGATAAGATAAGGAACACACCCATTATAAAGAAATCACATTAGGATTCTCTTTTTAAGCTGTTCCTTAAAACACTAGTGCTTAGGAAATTCATTGGAGGCAGAAGCAGTCAAGGGTAGCCAGGGTTAGGGTTAGGCTTAGGGTTAGACTTAGGGTACGGCTTAGGGTACGGGTTCGGGGAGGGCTTCGGGTACGGCGTAGGGTATGGGTTAGGGTTAGGGTTACGGTTAGTGTCAGGGTTAGGGCTCGGTTTAGGGTACGGGTTAGGATTAGGGTACGTGTTAGGGTTAGGGTAGGGGTTAGGGTTAGGGTACGCGTTAGGGTTAGGGTAGTTATTAAACCTATCCCACTCTCTAGATACCCCTTAGCACGTAAAAGAACATTATTTGGGGGTCCAGCCATGGAGAAGAGTTTAGACACTACGATTAGATAAGGAACACACCCATTATAAAGAAATCACATTAGGATTCTCTTTTTAAGCTGTTCCTTAAAACACTAGTGCTTAGGAAATCTATTGGAGGCAGAAGCAGTCAAGGGTAGCCTAGGGTTAGGGTTAGGCTTAGGGTTAGGCTTAGGGTACGGCTTAGGGTACGGGTTCGGGGAGGGCTTCGGGTACGGCGTAGGGTATGGGTTAGGGTTAGGGTTAGGATTAGTGTTAGGGTTAGGGTTCGGTTTAGGGTACGGGTTAGGATTAGGGTTCGTGTTAGGGTTAGGGTAGGGGTTAGGGTTAGGGTACGTGTTACGGATAGGGTACTTATTAAACCTATCCCACTCTCTAGTTACCCCTTAGCACGTAAAGGAATATTATTTGGGGGTCCAGCCATGGAGAAGAGTTTAGACACTAGGATAAGATAAGGAACACACCCATTATAAAGAAATCACATTAGGATTCTCTTTTTAAGCTGTTCCTTAAAACACTAGTGCTTAGGAAATCTATTGGAGGCAGAAGCAGTCAAGGGTAGCCTAGGGTTAGGGTTAGGCTTAGGGTTAGGCTTAGGGTACGGCTTAGGGTACGGGTTCGTGGAGGGCTTCGGGTACGGCGTAGGGTATGGGTTAGGGTTAGGGTTAGGGTTAGTGTTAGGGTTAGGGCTCGGTTTAGGGTACGGTTAGGATTAGGGTACGTGTTAGGGTTAGGGTAGGGGTTAGCGTTAGGGTACGCGTTAGGGTTAGGGTAGTTATTAAACCTATCCCACTCTCTAGTTACCCCTTAGCACGTAAAGGAATATTATTTGGGGGTCCAGCCATGGAGAAGAGTTTAGACACTAGGATAAGATAAGGAACACACCCATTATAAAGAAATCACATTAGGATTCTCTTTTTAAGCTGTTCCTTAAAACACTAGGGCTTAGGAAATCTATTGGAGGCAGAAGCAGTGAAGGGTAGCCTAGGGTTAGGGTTAGGCTTACGGTTAGGCTTAGGGTACGGCTTAGGGTACGTGTTCGGGGAGGGCTTCGGGTACGGCGTAGGGTATGGGTTACGGTTAGGGTTAGGGTTAGTGTTAGGGTTAGGGCTCGGTTTAGGGTACGGGTTAGGATTAGGGTACGTGTTAGGGTTAGGGTAGGGGTTAGCATTAGGTTACGCGTTAGGGTTAGGGTAGTTATTAAACCTATCCCACTCTCTAGTTACCCCTTAGCACATAAAGGAATATTATTTGGGGGTCCAGCCATGGAGAAGAGTTTAGACACTAGGATAAGATAAAGAACACACACATTATAAAGAAATCACATTAGGATTCTCTTTTTAAGCTGTTCCTTAAAACACTAGTGCTTAGGAAATCTATTGGAGGCAGAAGCAGTCAAGGGTAGCCTAGGGTTAGGGTTAGGCTTAGGGTTAGGCTTAGGGTACGGCTTAGGGTACGGGTTCGGGGAGGGCTTCGGGTACGGCGTAGGGTATGGGTTAGGGTTAGGGTTAGGGTTAGTGTTAGGGTTAGGGCTCGGTTTAGGGTACGGGTTAGGATTAGGGTTCGTGTTAGGGTTAGGGTAGGGGTTAGGGTTAGGGTACGTGTTACGGATAGGGTAGTTATTAAACCTATCCCACTCTCTAGTTACCCCTTAGCACGTAAAGGAATATTATTTGGGGGTCCAGACATGGAGAAGAGTTTAGACACTAGGATAAGATAAGGAACACACCCATTATAAAGAAATCACATTAGGATTCACTTTTTAAGCTGTTCATTAAAACACTAGTGCTTAGGAAATCTATTGGAGGCAGAAGCAGTCAAGGGTAGCCTAGGGTTAGGGTTAGGCTTAGGGTTAGGCTTAGGGTACGGCTTAGGGTACGGGTTCGGGGAGGGCTTCGGGTACGGCGTAGGGTATGGGTTAGGGTTAGGGTTAGGGTTAGTGTTAGGGATAGGGCTCGGTTTAGGGTACGGGTTAGGATTAGGGTACGTGTTAGGGTTAGGGTAGGGGTTAGGGTTAGGGTACGCGTTAGGGTTAGGGTAGTTATTAAACCTATCCCACTCTCTAGATACCCCTTAGCACGTAAAGGAATATTATTAGGGGGTCCAGCCATGGAGAAGAGTTTAGACACTAAGATAATATAAGGAACACACACATTATAAAGAAATCACATTACGATTCTCTTTATAAGCTGTTCCTTAAAACACTAGTGCTTAGGAAATCTATTGGAGGCAGAAGCAGTCAAGGGTAGCCTAGGGTTAGGGTTAGGCTTACGGTTAGGCTTAGGGTACGGCTTAGGGTACGTGTTCGGGGAGGGCTTCGGGTACGGCGTAGGGTATGGGTTAGGGTTAGGGTTAGGGTTAGTGTTAAGGTTAGGGCTCGGTTTAGGGTACGGGTTAGGATTAGGGTACGTGTTAGGGTTAGGTTAGGGGTTAGGGTTAGGGTACGCGTTAGGGTTACGGTAGTTATTAAACCTATCCCACTCTCTAGATACCCCTTAGCACGTAAAGGAATATTATTTGGGGGTCCAGCCATGGAGAAGAGTTTAGACACTAGGATAAGATAAGGAACACACCCATTATAAAGAAATCACATTAGGATTCTCTTTTTAAGCTGTTCCTTAAAACACTAGTGCTTAGGAAATTCATTGGAGGCAGAAGCAGTCAAGGGTAGCCAGGGTTAGGGTTAGGCTTAGGGTTAGGCTTAGGGTACGGCTTAGGGTACGGGTTGGGGAGGGCTTCGGGTACGGCGTAGGGTATGGGTTAGGGTTAGGGTTACGGTTAGTGTTAGGGTTAGGGCTCGGTTTAGGGTACGGGTTAGGATTAGGGTACGTGTTAGGGTTAGGGTAGGGGTTAGGGTTAGGGTACGCGTTAGGGTTAGGGTAGTTATTAAACCTATCCCACTCTCGAGATACCCCTTAGCACGTAAAGGAACATTATTTGGGGGTCCAGCCATGGAGAAGAGTTTAGACACTAGGATTAGATAAGGAACACACCCATTATAAAGAAATCACATTAGGATTCTCTTTTTAAGCTGTTCCTTAAAACACTAGTGCTTAGGAAATCTATTGGAGGCAGAAGCAGTCAAGGGTAGCCTAGGGTTAGGGTTAGGCTTAGGGTTAGGCTTAGGGTACGGCTTAGGGTACGGGTTCGGGGAGGGCTTCGGGTACGGCGTAGGGTATGGGTTAGGGTTAGGGTTAGGGTTAGTGTTAGGGTTAGGGCTCGGTTTAGGGTACGGGTTAGGATTAGGGTTCGTGTTAGGGTTAGGGTAGGGGTTAGGGTTAGGGTACGTGTTACGGATAGGGTACTTATCAAAACTATCCCACTCTCTAGTTACCCCTTAGCACGTAAAGGAATATTATTTGGGGGTCCAGCCATGGAGAAGAGTTTAGACACTAGGATAAGATAAGGAACACACCCATTATAAAGAAATCACATTAGGATTCTCTTTTTAAGCTGTTCCTTAAAACACTAGTGCTTAGGAAATCTATTGGAGGCAGAAGCAGTCAAGGGTAGCCTAGGGTTAGGGTTAGGCTTAGGGTTAGGCTTAGGGTACGGCTTAGGGTACGGGTTCGGGGAGGGCTTCGGGTACGGCGTAGGGTATGGGTTAGGGTTAGGGTTAGGGTTAGTGTTAGGGTTAGGGCTCGGTTTAGGGTACGGGTTAGGATTAGGGTACGTGTTAGGGTTAGGGTAGGGGTTAGCGTTAGGGTACGCGTTAGGGTTAGGGTAGTTATTAAACCTATCCCACTCTCTAGTTACCCCTTAGCACGTAAAGGAATATTATTTGGGGGTCCAGCCATGGAGAAGAGTTTAGACACTAGGATAAGATAAGGAACACACCCATTATAAAGAAATCACATTAGGATTCTCTTTTTAAGCTGTTCCTTAAAACACTAGGGCTTAGGAAATCTATTGGAGGCAGAAGCAGTCAAGGGTAGCCTAGGGTTAGGGTTAGGCTTAGGGTTAGGCTTAGATTACGGCTTAGGGTACGGGTTCGGGGAGGGCTTCGGGTACGGGGTAGGGTATGGGTTAGGGTTAGGGTTAGGGTTAGTGTTAGGTTTAGGGCTCGGTTTAGGGTACGGGTTAGGATTAGGGTACGTGTTAGGGTTAGGTTAGGGGTTAGGGTTAGGGTACGCGTTAGGGTTAGGGTAGTTATTAAACCTATCCCACTCTCTAGATACCCCTTAGCACGTAAAGGAATATTATTTGGGGGTCCAGCCATGGAGAAGAGTTTAGGCACTAGGATAAGATAAGGAACACACCCATTATAAAGAAATCACATTAGGATTCTCTTTTTAAGCTGTTCCTTAAAACACTAGTGCTTAGGAAATTCATTGGAGGCAGAAGCAGTCAAGGGTAGCCTAGGGTTAGGGTTAGGCTTAGGGTTAGGCTTAGGGTAGGGCTTAGGGTACGTGTTCGGGGAGGGCTTCGGGTACGGCGTAGGGTATGGGTTAGGGTTAGGGTTAGGTTTAGTGTTAGGGTTAGGGCTCGTTTTAGGGTACGGGTTAGGATTAGGGTTCGTGTTAGGGTTAGGGTAGGGGTGAGGGTTAGGGTACGTGTTACGGATAGGGTAGTTATTAAACCTATCCCACTCTCTAGTTACCCATTAGCACGTAAAGGAATATTATTTGGGGGTCCAGCCATGGAGAAGAGTTTAGACACTAGGATAAGATAAGGAACACACCCATTATAAAAAAATCACATTAGGATTCTCTTTTTAAGCTGTTCCTTAAAACACTAGGGCTTAGGAAATCTATTGGAGGCAGAAGCAGTCAAGGGTAGCCTAGGGTTAGGGTTAGGCTTAGGGTTAGGCTTAGGGTACGGCTTAGGGTACGGGTTCGGGGAGGGCTTCGGGTACGGCGTAGGGTATGGGTTAGGGTTAGGGTTAGGGTTAGTGTTTGGGTTAGGGCTCGGTTTAGGGTACGGGTTAGGATTAGGGTACGTGTTAGGGTTAGGTTAGGGGTTAGGGTTAGGGTACGCGTTAGGGTTACGGTAGTTATTAAACCTATCCCACTCTCTAGATACCCCTTAGCACGTAAAGGAATATTATTTGGGGGTCCAGCCATGGAGAAGAGTTTAGACACTAGGATAAGATAAGGAACACACCCATTATAAAGAAATCACATTAGGATTCTCTTTTTAAGCTGTTCCTTAAAACACTAGTGCTTAGGAAATCTATTGGAGGCAGAAGCAGTCAAGGGTAGCCTAGGGTTAGGGTTAGGCTTAGGGTTAGGCTTAGGGTACGGCTTAGGGTACGGGTTCGGGGAGGGCTTCGGGTACGGCGTAGGGTATGGGTTAGGGTTAGGGTTAGGGTTAGTGTTAGGGTTAGGGCTCGGTTTAGGGTACGGGTTAGGATTAGGGTACGTGTTAGGGTTAGGTTAGGGGTTAGGGTTAGGGTACGCGTTAGGGTTAGGGTAGTTATTAAACCTATCCCACTCTCTAGATACCCCTTAGCACGTAAAGGAATATTATTAGGGGGTCCAGCCATGGAGAAGAGTTTAGACACTAAGATAATATAAGGAACACACACATTATAAAGAAATCACATTAGGATTCTCTTTTTAAGCTGTTCCTTAAAACACTAGTGCTTAGGAAATCTATTGGAGGCAGAAGCAGTCAAGGGTAGCCTAGGGTTAGGGTTTGGCTTACGGTTAGGCTTAGGGTACGGCTTAGGGTACGTGTTCGGGGAGGGCTTCGGGTACGGCGTAGGGTATGGGTCACGGTTAGGGTTAGGGTTAGTGTTAGGGTTAGGGCTCGGTTTAGGGTACGGGTTAGGATTAGGGTACATGTTAGGGTTAGGGTAGGGGTTAGGGTTAGGGTACGCGTTAGGGTTAGGGTAGTTATTAAACCTATCCCACTCTCTAGATACCCCTTAGCACGTAAAGGAATATTATTTGGGGGTCCAGCCATGGAGAAGTGTTTAGACACTAGGATAAGATAAGGAACACACCCATTATAAAGAAATCACATTAGGATTCTCTTTTTAAGCTGTTCCTTAAAACACTAGTGCTTAGGAAATTCATTGGAGGCAGAAGCAGTCAAGGGTAGCCTAGGGTTAGGGTTAGGCTTAGGGTTAGGCTTAGGGTACGGCTTAGGGTACGGGTTCGGGGAGGGCTTCGGGTACGGCGTAGGGTATGGGTTAGGGTTAGGGTTACGGTTAGTGTTAGGGTTAGGGCTCGGTTTAGGGTACGGGTTAGGATTAGGGTACGTGTTAGGGTTAGGGTAGGGGTTAGGGTTAGGGTACGCGTTAGGGTTAGGGTAGTTATTAAACCTATCCCACTCTCTAGATACCCCTTAGCACGTAAAGGAACATTATTTGGGGGTCCAGCCATGGAGAAGAGTTTAGACACTAGGATTAGATAAGGAACACACCCATTATAAAGAAATCACATTAGGATTCTCTTTTTAAGCTGTTCCTTAAAACACTAGTGCTTAGGAAATCTATTGGAGGCAGAAGCAGTCAAGGGTAGCCTAGGGTTAGGGTTAGGCTTAGGGTTAGGCTTAGGGTACGGCTTAGGGTACGGGTTCGGGGAGGGCTTCGGGTATGGCGTAGGGTATGGGTTAGGGTTAGGGTTAGGGTTAGTGTTAGGGTTAGGGCTCGGTTTAGGGTACGGGTTAGGATTAGGGTTCGTGTTAGGGTTAGGGTAGGGGTTAGGGTTAGGGTACGTGTTACGGATAGGGTACTTATTAAACCTATCCCACTCTCTAGTTACCCCTTAGCACGTAAAGGAATATTATTTGGGGGTCCAGCCATGGAGAAGAGTTTAGACACTAGGATAAGATAAGGAACACACCCATTATAAAGAAATCACATTAGGATTCTCTTTTTAAGCTGTTCCTTAAAACACTAGTGCTTAGGAAATCTATTGGAGGCAGAAGCAGTCAAGGGTAGCCTAGGGTTAGGGTTAGTCTTAGGGTTAGGCTTAGGGTACGGCTTAGGGTACGGGTTCGGGGAGGGCTTCGGGTACGGCGTAGGGTATGGGTTAGGGTTAGGGTTAGGGTTAGTGTTAGGGTTAGGGCTCGGTTTAGGGTACGGGTTAGGATTAGGGTACGTGTTAGGGTTAGGGTAGGGGTTAGCGTTAGGGTACGCGTTAGGGTTAGGGTAGTTATTAAACCTATCCCACTCTCTAGTTACCCCTTAGCACGTAAAGGAATATTATTTGGGGGTCCAGCCATGGAGAAGAGTTTAGACACTAGGATAAGATAAAAAACACACCCATTATAAAGAAATCACATTAGGATTCTCTTTTTAAGCTGTTCCTTAAAACACTAGGGCTTAGGAAATCTATTGGAGGCAGAAGCAGTCAAGGGTAGCCTAGGGTTAGGGTTAGGCTTAGGGTTAGGCTTAGATTACGGCTTAGGGTAAGGGTTCGGGGAGGGCTTCGGGTACGGGGTAGGGTATGGGTTAGGGTTAGGGTTAGGTTTAGTGTTAGGGTTAGGGCTCGTTTTAGGGTACGGGTTAGGATTAGGGTTCGTGTTAGGGTTAGGGTAGGGGTGAGGGTTAGGGTACGCGTTACGGATAGGGTAGTTATTAAACCTATCCCACTCTCTAGTTACCCCTTAGCACGTAAAGGAATATTATTTGGGGGTCCAGCCATGGAGAAGAGTTTAGACACTCGGATAAGATAATGAACACACCCATTATAAAGAAATCACATTAGGATTCTCTTTTTAAGGTGGTCCTTAAAACACTAGTGCTTAGGAAATCTACTGGAGGCAGAAGCAGTCAAGGGTAGCCTAGGGTTAGGGTTAGGCTTAGGGTTAGGCTTAGGGTACGGCTTAGGGTACGGGTTCGGGGAGGGCTTCGGGTACGGCGTAGGGTATGGGTTAGGGTTAGGGTTAGGGTTAGTGTTAGGGTTAGGGCTCGGTTTAGGGTACGGGTTAGGATTAGGGTTCGTGTTAGGGTTAGGGTAGGGGTTAGGGTTAGGGTACGTGTTACGGATAGGGTAGTTATTAAACCTATCCCACTCTCTAGTTACCCCTTAGCACGTAAAGGAATATTATTTGGGGGTCCAGACATGGAGAAGAGTTTAGACACTAGGATAAGATAAGGAACACACCCATTATAAAGAAATCACATTAGGATTCACTTTTTAAGCTGTTCCTTAAAACACTAGTGCTTAGGAAATCTATTGGAGGCAGAAGCAGTCAAGGGTAGCCTAGGGTTAGGGTTAGGCTTAGGGTTAGGCTTAGGGTACGGCTTAGGGTACGGGTTCGGGGAGGGCTTCGGGTACGGCGTAGGGTATGGGTTAGGGTTAGGGTTAGGGTTAGTGTTAGGGATAGGGCTCGGTTTAGGGTACGGGTTAGGATTAGGGTACGTGTTAGGGTTAGGGTAGGGGTTAGGGTTAGGGTACGCGTTAGGGTTAGGGTAGTTATTAAACCTATCCCACTCTCTAGATACCCCTTAGCACGTAAAGGAATATTATTAGGGGGTCCAGCCATGGAGAAGAGTTTAGACACTAAGATAATATAAGGAACACACACATTATAAAGAAATCACATTACGATTCTCTTTATAAGCTGTTCCTTAAAACACTAGTGCTTAGGAAATCTATTGGAGGCAGAAGCAGTCAAGGGTAGCCTAGGGTTAGGGTTAGGCTTACGGTTAGGCTTAGGGTACGGCTTAGGGTACGTGTTCGGGGAGGGCTTCGGGTACGGCGTAGGGTATGGGTTAGGGTTAGGGTTAGGGTTAGTGTTAAGGTTAGGGCTCGGTTTAGGGTACGGGTTAGGATTAGGGTACGTGTTAGGGTTAGGTTAGGGGTTAGGGTTAGGGTACGCGTTAGGGTTACGGTAGTTATTAAACCTATCCCACTCTGTAGATACCCCTTAGCACGTAAAGGAATATTATTTGGGGGTCCAGCCATGGAGAAGAGTTTAGACACTAGGATAAGATAAGGAACACACCCATTATAAAGAAATCACATTAGGATTCTCTTTTTAAGCTGTTCCTTAAAACACTAGTGCTTAGGAAATTCATTGGAGGCAGAAGCAGTCAAGGGTAGCCAGGGTTAGGGTTAGGCTTAGGGTTAGGCTTAGGGTACGGCTTAGGGTACGGGTTCGGGGAGGGCTTCGGGTACGGCGTAGGGTATGGGTTAGGGTTAGGGTTACGGTTAGTGTTAGGGTTAGGGCTCGGTTTAGGGTACGGGTTAGGATTAGGGTACGTGTTAGGGTTAGGGTAGGGGTTAGGGTTACGGTACGCGTTAGGGTTAGGGTAGTTATTAAACCTATCCCACTCTCTAGATACCAGTTAGCACGTAAAGGAACATTATTTGGGGGTCCAGCCATGGAGAAGAGTTTAGACACTAGGATTAGATAAGGAACACACCCATTATAAAGAAATCACATTAGGATTCTCTTTTTAAGCTGTTCCTTAAAACACTAGTGCTTAGGAAATCTATTGGAGGCAGAAGCAGTCAAGGGTAGCCTAGGGTTAGGGTTAGGCTTAGGGTTAGGCTTAGATTACGGCTTAGGGTACGGGTTCGGGGAGGGCTTCGGGTACGGGGTAGGGTATGGGTTAGGGTTAGGGTTAGGGTTAGTGTTAGGTTTAGGGCTCGGTTTAGGGTACGGGTTAGGATTAGGGTACGTGTTAGGGTTAGGTTAGGGGTTAGGGTTAGGGTACGCGTTAGGGTTAGGGTAGTTATTAAACCTATCCCACTCTCTAGATACCCCTTAGCACGTAAAGGAATATTATTTGGGGGTCCAGCCATGGAGAAGAGTTTAGGCACTAGGATAAGATAAGGAACACACCCATTATAAAGAAATCACATTAGGATTCTCTTTTTAAGCTGTTCCTTAAAACACTAGTGCTTAGGAAATTCATTGGAGGCAGAAGCAGTCAAGGGTAGCCTAGGGTTAGGGTTAGGCTTAGGGTTAGGCTTAGGGTACGGCTTAGGGTATGTGTTCGGGGAGGGCTTCGGGTACGGCGTAGGGTATGGGTTAGGGTTAGGGTTAGGTTTAGTGTTAGGGTTAGGGCTCGTTTTAGGGTACGGGTTAGGATTAGGGTTCGTGTTAGGGTTAGGGTAGGGGTGAGGGTTAGGGTACGTGTTACGGATAGGGTAGTTATTAAACCTATCCCACTCTCTAGTTACCCATTAGCACGTAAAGGAATATTATTTGGGGGTCCAGCCATGGAGAAGAGTTTAGACACTAGGATAAGATAAGGAACACACCCATTATAAAAAAATCACATTAGGATTCTCTTTTTAAGCTGTTCCTTAAAACACTAGGGCTTAGGAAATCTATTGGAGGCAGAAGCAGTCAAGGGTAGCCTAGGGTTAGGGTTAGGCTTAGGGTTAGGCTTAGGGTACGGGTTCGGGGAGGGCTTCGGGTACGGCGTAGGGTATGGGTTAGGGTTAGGGTTAGGGTTAGTCTTTGGGTTAGGGCTCGGTTTAGGGTACGGGTTAGGATTAGGGTACGTGTTAGGGTTAGGTTAGGGGTTAGGGTTAGGGTACGCGTTAGGGTTACGGTAGTTATTAAACCTATCCCACTCTCTAGATACCCCTTAGCACGTAAAGGAATATTATTTGGGGGTCCAGCCATGGAGAAGAGTTTAGACATTAGGATTAGATAAGGAACACACCCATTATAAAGAAATCACATTAGGATTCTCTTTTTAAGCTGTTCCTTAAAACACTAGTTCTTAGGAAATCTATTGGAGGCAGAAGCAGTCAAGGGTAGCCTAGGGTTAGGGTTAGGCTTAGGGTTAGGCTTAGGGTACGGCTTAGGGTACGGGTTCGGGGAGGGCTTCGGGTACGGCGTAGGGTATGGGTTAGGGTTAGGGTTAGGGTTAGTGTTAGGGTTAGGGATCGGTTTAGGGTACGGGTTAGGATTAGGGTACGTGTTAGGGTTAGGTTAGGGGTTAGGGTTAGGGTACGCGTTAGGGTTAGGGTAGCTATTAAACCTATCCCACTCTCTAGATACCCCTTAGCACGTAAAGGAATATTATTAGGGGGTCCAGCCATGGAGAAGAGTTTAGACACTAAGATAATATAAGGAACACACACATTATAAAGAAATCACATTAGGATTCTCTTTTTAAGCTGTTCCTTAAAACACTAGTGCTTAGGAAATCTATTGGAGGCAGAAGCAGTCAAGGGTAGCCTAGGGTTAGGGTTAGGCTTACGGTTAGGCTTAGGGTACGGCTTAGGGTACGTGTTCGGGGAGGGCTTTGGGTACGGCGTAGGGTATGGGTTACGGTTAGGGTTAGGGTTAGTGTTAGGGTTAGGGCTCGGTTTAGGGTACGGGTTAGGATTAGGGTACATGTTAGGGTTAGGGTAGGGGTTAGGGTTAGGGTACGCGTTACGGTTAGGGTAGTTATTAAACCTATCCCACTCTCTAGATACCCATTATCACGTAAAGGAATATTATTTGGGGGTCCAGCCATGGAGAAGAGTTTAGACACTAAGATAATATAAGGAACACACACATTATAAAGAAATACCATTAGGATTCTCTTTTTAAGCTGTTCCTTAAAACACTAGTGCTTAGGAAATCTATTGGAGGCAGAAGCAGTCAAGGGTAGCCTAGGGTTAGGGTTAGGCTTAGGGTTAGGCTTAGGGTACGGCTTAGGGTACGGGTTCGGGGAGGGCTTCGGGTACGGCGTAGGGTATGGGTTAGGGTTAAGGTTAGGGTTAGTGTTAGGGTTAGGGCTCGGTTTAGGGTACGGGTTAAGATTAGGGTACGTGTTAGGGTTAGGGTAGGGGTTAGCGTTAGGGTACGCGTTAGGGTTAGGGTAGTTATTAAACCTATCCCACTCTCTAGTTACCCCTTAGCACGTAAAGGAATATTATTTGGGGGTCCAGCCATGGAGAACAGTTTAGACACTAGGAGAAGATAAGGAACACACCCATTATAAAGAAATCACATTAGGATTCTCTTTTTAAGCTGTTCCTTAAAACACTAGTGCTTAGGAAATCTATTGGAGGCAGAAGCAGTCAAGGTTAGCCTAGGGTTAGGTTTAGGCTTAGGGTTAGGCTTAGGGTACGGCTTAGGGTACGGGTTCGGGGAGGGCTTCCGGCACGGCCTAGGGTATGGGTTAGGGTTAGGGTTAGGGTTAGTGTTAGGGTTAGGGCTCGGTTTAGGGTACGGGTTAGGATTAGGGTACGTGTTAGGGTTAGGGTAGGGGTTAGCGTTAGGGTACGCGTTAGGGTAAGGGTAGTTATTAAACCTATCCCACTCTCTAGTTACCCCTTAGCACGTAAAGGAATATTATTAGGGGGTCCAGCCATGGAGAAGAGTTTAGACACTAAGATAATATAAGGAACACACACATTATAAAGAAATCACATTAGGATTCTCTTTTTAAGCTGTTCCTTAAAACACTAGTGCTTAGGAAATCTATTGGAGGCAGAAGCAGTCAAGGGTAGCCTAGGGTTAGGGTTAGGCTTACGGTTAGGCTTAGGGTACGGCTTAGGGTACGTGTTCGGGGAGGGCTTCGGGTACGGCGTAGGGTATGGGTTACGGTTAGGGTTAGGGTTAGTGTTAGGGTTAGGGCTCGGTTTAGGGTACGGGTTAGGATTAGGGTACATGTTAGGGTTAGGGTAGGGGTTAGGGTTAGGGTACGCGTTACGGATAGGGTAGGTATTAAACCTATCCCACTCTCTAGTTACCCCTTAGCACGTAAAGGAATATTATTTGGGGGTCCAGCCATGGAGAAGAGTTTAGTCACTCGGATAAGATAAGGAACACACCCATTATAAAGAAATCACATTATGATTCTCTTTTTAAGGTGTTCCTTAAAACACTAGTGCTTAGGAAATCTATTGGAGGCAGAAGCAGTCAAGGGTAGCCTAGGGTTAGGGTTAGGCTTAGGGTTAGGCTTAGGGTACGGCTTAGGGTACGGGTTCGGGGAGGGCTTCGGGTACGGCGTAGGGTATGGGTTAGGGTTAGGGTTAGGGTTAGTGTTAGGGTTAGGGCTCGGTTTAGGGTACGGGTTAGGATTAGGGTTAGTGTTAGGTTTAGGGTAGGGGTTAGGGTTAGGGTACGTGTTACGGATAGGGTACTTATTAAACCTATCCCACTCTCTAGTTACCCCTTAGCACGTAAAGGAATATTATTTGGGGGTCCAGCCATGGAGAAGAGTTTAGACACTAGGATAAGATAAGGAACACACCCATTATAAAGAAATCACATTAGGATTCTCTTTTTAAGCTGTTCCTTAAAACACTAGTGCTTAGGAAATCTATTGGAGGCAGAAGCAGTCAAGGGTAGCCTAGGGTTAGGGTTAGGCTTAGGGTTAGGCTTAGGGTACGGCTTAGGGTACGGGTTCGGGGAGGGCTTCGGGTACGGCGTAGGGTATGGGTTAGGGTTAGGGTTAGGGTTAGTGTTATGGTTAGGGCTCGGTTTAGGGTACGGGTTAGGATTAGGGTACGTGTTAGGGTTAGGGTAGGGGTTAGCGTTAGTGTACGCGTTAGGGTTAGGGTAGTTATTAAACCTATCCCACTCTCTAGTTACCCCTTAGCACGTAAAGGAATATTATTTGGGGGTCCAGCCATGGAGAAGAGTTTAGACACTAGGATAAGATAAGGAACACACCCATTATAAAGAAATCACATTAGGATTCTCTTTTTAAGCTGTTCCTTAAAACACTAGGGCTTAGGAAATCTATTGGAGGCAGAAGCAGTCAAGGGTAGCCTAGGGTTAGGGTTAGGCTTAGGGTTAGGCTTAGATTACGGCTTAGGGTACGGGTTCGGGGAGGGCTTCGAGTACGGGGTAGGGTATGGGTTAGGGTTAGGGTTAGGGTTAGTGTTAGGTTTAGGGCTCGGTTTAGGGTACGGGTTAGGATTAGGGTACGTGTTAGGGTTAGGTTAGGGGTTAGGGTTAGGGTACGCGTTAGGGTTAGGGTAGTTATTAAACCTATCCCACTCTCTAGATACCCCTTAGCACGTAAAGGAATATTATTTGGGGGTCCAGCCATGGAGAAGAGTTTAGGCACTAGGATAAGATAAGGAACACACCCATTATAAAGAAATCACATTAGGATTCTCTTTTTAAGCTGTTCCTTAAAACACTAGTGCTTAGGAAATTCATTGGAGGCAGAAGCAGTCAAGGGTAGCCTAGGGTTAGGGTTAGGCTTAGGGTTAGGCTTAGGGTACGGCTTAGGGTATGGGTTCGGGGAGGGCTTCGGGTACGGCGTAGGGTATGGGTTAGGGTTAGGGTTACGGTTAGTGTTAGGGTTAGGGCTCGGTTTAGGGTACGGGTTAGGATTAGGGTTCGTGTTAGGGTTAGGGTAGGGGTGAGGGTTAGGGTACGTGTTACGGATAGGGTAGTTATTAAACCTATCCCACTCTCTAGTTACCCATTAGCACGTAAAGGAATATTATTTGGGGGTCCAGCCATGGAGAAGAGTTTAGACACTAGGATAAGATAAGGAACACACCCATTATAAAAAAATCACATTAGGATTCTCTTTTTAAGCTGTTCCTTAAAACACTAGGGCTTAGGAAATCTATTGGAGGCAGAAGCAGTCAAGGGTAGCCTAGGGTTAGGGTTAGGCTTAGGGTTAGGCTTAGGGTACGGGTTCGGGGAGGGCTTCGGGTACGGCGTAGGGTATGGGTTAGGGTTAGGGTTAGGGTTAGTCTTTGGGTTAGGGCTCGGTTTAGGGTACGGGTTAGGATTAGGGTACGTGTTAGGGTTAGGTTAGGGGTTAGGGTTAGGGTACGCGTTAGGGTTACGGTAGTTATTAAACCTATCCCACTCTCTAGATACCCCTTAGCACGTAAAGGAATATTATTTGGGGGTCCAGCCATGGAGAAGAGTTTAGACATTAGGATTAGATAAGGAACACACCCATTATAAAGAAATCACATTAGGATTCTCTTTTTAAGCTGTTCCTTAAAACACTAGTTCTTAGGAAATCTATTGGAGGCAGAAGCAGTCAAGGGTAGCCTAGGGTTAGGGTTAGGCTTAGGGTTAGGCTTAGGGTACGGCTTAGGGTACGGGTTCGGGGAGGGCTTCGGGTACGGCGTAGGGTATGGGTTAGGGTTAGGGTTAGGGTTAGTGTTAGGGTTAGGGATCGGTTTAGGGTACGGGTTAGGATTAGGGTACGTGTTAGGGTTAGGTTAGGGGTTAGGGTTAGGGTACGCGTTAGGGTTAGGGTAGCTATTAAACCTATCCCACTCTCTAGATACCCCTTAGCACGTAAAGGAATATTATTAGGGGGTCCAGCCATGGAGAAGAGTTTAGACACTAAGATAATATAAGGAACACACACATTATAAAGAAATCACATTAGGATTCTCTTTTTAAGCTGTTCCTTAAAACACTAGTGCTTAGGAAATCTATTGGAGGCAGAAGCAGTCAAGGGTAGCCTAGGGTTAGGGTTAGGCTTACGGTTAGGCTTAGGGTACGGCTTAGGGTACGTGTTCGGGGAGGGCTTTGGGTACGGCGTAGGGTATGGGTTACGATTAGGGTTAGGGTTAGTGTTAGGGTTAGGGCTCGGTTTAGGGTACGGGTTAGGATTAGGGTACATGTTAGGGTTAGGGTAGGGGTTAGGGTTAGGGTACGCGTTACGGTTAGGGTAGTTATTAAACCTATCCCACTCTCTAGATACCCATTATCACGTAAAGGAATATTATTTGGGGGTCCAGCCATGGAGAAGAGTTTAGACACTAAGATAATATAAGGAACACACACATTATAAAGAAATACCATTAGGATTCTCTTTTTAAGCTGTTCCTTAAAACACTAGTGCTTAGGAAATCTATTGGAGGCAGAAGCAGTCAAGGGTAGCCTAGGGTTAGGGTTAGGCTTAGGGTTAGGCTTAGGGTACGGCTTAGGGTACGGGTTCGGGGAGGGCTTCGGGTACGGCGTAGGGTATGGGTTAGGGTTAAGGTTAGGGTTAGTGTTAGGGTTAGGGCTCGGTTTAGGGTACGGGTTAAGATTAGGGTACGTGTTAGGGTTAGGGTAGGGGTTAGCGTTAGGGTACGCGTTAGGGTTAGGGTAGTTATTAAACCTATCCCACTCTCTAGTTACCCCTTAGCACGTAAAGGAATATTATTTGGGGGTCCAGCCATGGAGAACAGTTTAGACACTAGGAGAAGATAAGGAACACACCCATTATAAAGAAATCACATTAGGATTCTCTTTTTAAGCTGTTCCTTAAAACACTAGTGCTTAGGAAATCTATTGGAGGCAGAAGCAGTCAAGGTTAGCCTAGGGTTAGGTTTAGGCTTAGGGTTAGGCTTAGGGTACGGCTTAGGGTACGGGTTCGGGGAGGGCTTCCGGCACGGCCTAGGGTATGGGTTAGGGTTAGGGTTAGGGTTAGTGTTAGGGTTAGGGCTCGGTTTAGGGTACGGGTTAGGATTAGGGTACGTGTTAGGGTTAGGGTAGGGGTTAGCGTTAGGGTACGCGTTAGGGTAAGGGTAGTTATTAAACCTATCCCACTCTCTAGTTACCCCTTAGCACGTAAAGGAATATTATTAGGGGGTCCAGCCATGGAGAAGAGTTTAGACACTAAGATAATATAAGGAACACACACATTATAAAGAAATCACATTAGGATTCTCTTTTTAAGCTGTTCCTTAAAACACTAGTGCTTAGGAAATCTATTGGAGGCAGAAGCAGTCAAGGGTAGCCTAGGGTTAGGGTTAGGCTTACGGTTAGGCTTAGGGTACGGCTTAGGGTACGTGTTCGGGGAGGGCTTCGGGTACGGCGTAGGGTATGGGTTACGGTTAGGGTTAGGGTTAGTGTTAGGGTTAGGGCTCGGTTTAGGGTACGGGTTAGGATTAGGGTACATGTTAGGGTTAGGGTAGGGGTTAGGGTTAGGGTACGCGTTACGGATAGGGTAGGTATTAAACCTATCCCACTCTCTAGTTACCCCTTAGCACGTAAAGGAATATTATTTGGGGGTCCAGCCATGGAGAAGAGTTTAGTCACTCGGATAAGATAAGGAACACACCCATTATAAAGAAATCACATTATGATTCTCTTTTTAAGGTGTTCCTTAAAACACTAGTGCTTAGGAAATCTATTGGAGGCAGAAGCAGTCAAGGGTAGCCTAGGGTTAGGGTTAGGCTTAGGGTTAGGCTTAGGGTACGGCTTAGGGTACGGGTTCGGGGAGGGCTTCGGGTACGGCGTAGGGTATGGGTTAGGGTTAGGGTTAGGGTTAGTGTTAGGGTTAGGGCTCGGTTTAGGGTACGGGTTAGGATTAGGGTTAGTGTTAGGTTTAGGGTAGGGGTTAGGGTTAGGGTACGTGTTACGGATAGGGTACTTATTAAACCTATCCCACTCTCTAGTTACCCCTTAGCACGTAAAGGAATATTATTTGGGGGTCCAGCCATGGAGAAGAGTTTAGACACTAGGATAAGATAAGGAACACACCCATTATAAAGAAATCACATTAGGATTCTCTTTTTAAGCTGTTCCTTAAAACACTAGTGCTTAGGAAATCTATTGGAGGCAGAAGCAGTCAAGGGTAGCCTAGGGTTAGGGTTAGGCTTAGGGTTAGGCTTAGGGTACGGCTTAGGGTACGGGTTCGGGGAGGGCTTCGGGTACGGCGTAGGGTATGGGTTAGGGTTAGGGTTAGGGTTAGTGTTATGGTTAGGGCTCGGTTTAGGGTACGGGTTAGGATTAGGGTACGTGTTAGGGTTAGGGTAGGGGTTAGCGTTAGTGTACGCGTTAGGGTTAGGGTAGTTATTAAACCTATCCCACTCTCTAGTTACCCCTTAGCACGTAAAGGAATATTATTTGGGGGTCCAGCCATGGAGAAGAGTTTAGACACTAGGATAAGATAAGGAACACACCCATTATAAAGAAATCACATTAGGATTCTCTTTTTAAGCTGTTCCTTAAAACACTAGGGCTTAGGAAATCTATTGGAGGCAGAAGCAGTCAAGGGTAGCCTAGGGTTAGGGTTAGGCTTAGGGTTAGGCTTAGATTACGGCTTAGGGTACGGGTTCGGGGAGGGCTTCGAGTACGGGGTAGGGTATGGGTTAGGGTTAGGGTTAGGGTTAGTGTTAGGTTTAGGGCTCGGTTTAGGGTACGGGTTAGGATTAGGGTACGTGTTAGGGTTAGGTTAGGGGTTAGGGTTAGGGTACGCGTTAGGGTTAGGGTAGTTATTAAACCTATCCCACTCTCTAGATACCCCTTAGCACGTAAAGGAATATTATTTGGGGGTCCAGCCATGGAGAAGAGTTTAGGCACTAGGATAAGATAAGGAACACACCCATTATAAAGAAATCACATTAGGATTCTCTTTTTAAGCTGTTCCTTAAAACACTAGTGCTTAGGAAATTCATTGGAGGCAGAAGCAGTCAAGGGTAGCCTAGGGTTAGGGTTAGGCTTAGGGTTAGGCTTAGGGTACGGCTTAGGGTATGGGTTCGGGGAGGGCTTCGGGTACGGCGTAGGGTATGGGTTAGGGTTAGGGTTACGGTTAGTGTTAGGGTTAGGGCTCGGTTTAGGGTACGGGTTAGGATTAGGGTTCGTGTTAGGGTTAGGGTAGGGGTGAGGGTTAGGGTACGTGTTACGGATAGGGTAGTTATTAAACCTATCCCACTCTCTAGTTACCCATTAGCACGTAAAGGAATATTATTTGGGGGTCCAGCCATGGAGAAGAGTTTAGACACTAGGATAAGATAAGGAACACACCCATTATAAAAAAATCACATTAGGATTCTCTTTTTAAGCTGTTCCTTAAAACACTAGGGCTTAGGAAATCTATTGGAGGCAGAAGCAGTCAAGGGTAGCCTAGGGTTAGGGTTAGGCTTAGGGTTAGGCTTAGGGTACGGGTTCGGGGAGGGCTTCGGGTACGGCGTAGGGTATGGGTTAGGGTTAGGGTTAGGGTTAGTCTTTGGGTTAGGGCTCGGTTTAGGGTACGGGTTAGGATTAGGGTACGTGTTAGGGTTAGGTTAGGGGTTAGGGTTAGGGTACGCGTTAGGGTTACGGTAGTTATTAAACCTATCCCACTCTCTAGATACCCCTTAGCACGTAAAGGAATATTATTTGGGGGTCCAGCCATGGAGAAGAGTTTAGACATTAGGATTAGATAAGGAACACACCCATTATAAAGAAATCACATTAGGATTCTCTTTTTAAGCTGTTCCTTAAAACACTAGTTCTTAGGAAATCTATTGGAGGCAGAAGCAGTCAAGGGTAGCCTAGGGTTAGGGTTAGGCTTAGGGTTAGGCTTAGGGTACGGCTTAGGGTACGGGTTCGGGGAGGGCTTCGGGTACGGCGTAGGGTATGGGTTAGGGTTAGGGTTAGGGTTAGTGTTAGGGTTAGGGATCGGTTTAGGGTACGGGTTAGGATTAGGGTACGTGTTAGGGTTAGGTTAGGGGTTAGGGTTAGGGTACGCGTTAGGGTTAGGGTAGCTATTAAACCTATCCCACTCTCTAGATACCCCTTAGCACGTAAAGGAATATTATTAGGGGGTCCAGCCATGGAGAAGAGTTTAGACACTAAGATAATATAAGGAACACACACATTATAAAGAAATCACATTAGGATTCTCTTTTTAAGCTGTTCCTTAAAACACTAGTGCTTAGGAAATCTATTGGAGGCAGAAGCAGTCAAGGGTAGCCTAGGGTTAGGGTTAGGCTTACGGTTAGGCTTAGGGTACGGCTTAGGGTACGTGTTCGGGGAGGGCTTTGGGTACGGCGTAGGGTATGGGTTACGATTAGGGTTAGGGTTAGTGTTAGGGTTAGGGCTCGGTTTAGGGTACGGGTTAGGATTAGGGTACATGTTAGGGTTAGGGTAGGGGTTAGGGTTAGGGTACGCGTTACGGTTAGGGTAGTTATTAAACCTATCCCACTCTCTAGATACCCATTATCACGTAAAGGAATATTATTTGGGGGTCCAGCCATGGAGAAGAGTTTAGACACTAAGATAATATAAGGAACACACACATTATAAAGAAATACCATTAGGATTCTCTTTTTAAGCTGTTCCTTAAAACACTAGTGCTTAGGAAATCTATTGGAGGCAGAAGCAGTCAAGGGTAGCCTAGGGTTAGGGTTAGGCTTAGGGTTAGGCTTAGGGTACGGCTTAGGGTACGGGTTCGGGGAGGGCTTCGGGTACGGCGTAGGGTATGGGTTAGGGTTAAGGTTAGGGTTAGTGTTAGGGTTAGGGCTCGGTTTAGGGTACGGGTTAAGATTAGGGTACGTGTTAGGGTTAGGGTAGGGGTTAGCGTTAGGGTACGCGTTAGGGTTAGGGTAGTTATTAAACCTATCCCACTCTCTAGTTACCCCTTAGCACGTAAAGGAATATTATTTGGGGGTCCAGCCATGGAGAACAGTTTAGACACTAGGAGAAGATAAGGAACACACCCATTATAAAGAAATCACATTAGGATTCTCTTTTTAAGCTGTTCCTTAAAACACTAGTGCTTAGGAAATCTATTGGAGGCAGAAGCAGTCAAGGTTAGCCTAGGGTTAGGTTTAGGCTTAGGGTTAGGCTTAGGGTACGGCTTAGGGTACGGGTTCGGGGAGGGCTTCCGGCACGGCCTAGGGTATGGGTTAGGGTTAGGGTTAGGGTTAGTGTTAGGGTTAGGGCTCGGTTTAGGGTACGGGTTAGGATTAGGGTACGTGTTAGGGTTAGGGTAGGGGTTAGCGTTAGGGTACGCGTTAGGGTAAGGGTAGTTATTAAACCTATCCCACTCTCTAGTTACCCCTTAGCACGTAAAGGAATATTATTAGGGGGTCCAGCCATGGAGAAGAGTTTAGACACTAAGATAATATAAGGAACACACACATTATAAAGAAATCACATTAGGATTCTCTTTTTAAGCTGTTCCTTAAAACACTAGTGCTTAGGAAATCTATTGGAGGCAGAAGCAGTCAAGGGTAGCCTAGGGTTAGGGTTAGGCTTACGGTTAGGCTTAGGGTACGGCTTAGGGTACGTGTTCGGGGAGGGCTTCGGGTACGGCGTAGGGTATGGGTTACGGTTAGGGTTAGGGTTAGTGTTAGGGTTAGGGCTCGGTTTAGGGTACGGGTTAGGATTAGGGTACATGTTAGGGTTAGGGTAGGGGTTAGGGTTAGGGTACGCGTTACGGTTAGGGTAGTTATTAAAACTATCCCACTCTCTAGATACCCCTTAGCACGTAAAGGAATATTATTTGGGGGTCCAGCCATGGAGAAGAGTTTAGACACTAAGATAATATAAGGAACACACACATTATAAAGAAATAACATTAGGATTCTCTTTGTAAGCTGTTCCTTAAAACACTAGTGCTTAGGAAATCTATTGGAGGCAGAAGCAGTCAAGGGTAGCCTAGGGTTAGGGTTAGGCTTAGGGTTAGGCTTAGGGTACGGCTTAGGGTACGGGTTCGGGGAGGGCTTCGGGCACGGCGTAGGGTATGGGTTAGGGTTAGGGTTAGGGTTAGTGTTAGGGTTAGGGCTCGGTTTAGGGTACGGGTTAGGATTAGGGTACGTGTTAGGGTTAGGGTAGGGGTTAGCATTAGGTTACGCGTTAGGGTTAGGGTAGTTATTAAACCTATCCCACTCTCTAGTTACCCCTTAGCACGTAAAGGAATATTATTTGGGGGTCCAGCCATGGAGAAGAGTTTAGACACTAGGATAAGATAAAGAACACACACATTATAAAGAAATCACATTAGGATTCTCTTTTTAAGCTGTTCCTTAAAACACTAGTGCTTAGGAAATCTATTGGAGGCAGAAGCAGTCAAGGGTAGCCTAGGGTTAGGGTTAGGCTTAGGGTTAGGCTTAGGGTACGGCTTAGGGTACGGGTTCGGGGAGGGCTTCGGGTACGGCGTAGGGTATGGGTTAGGGTTAGGGTTAGGGTTAGTGTTAGGGATAGGGCTCGGTTTAGGGTACGGGTTAGGATTAGGGTACGTGTTAGGGTTAGGGTAGGGGTTAGGGTTAGGGTACGCGTTAGGGTTAGGGTAGTTATTAAACCTATCCCACTCTCTAGATAGCCCTTAGCACGTAAAGGAATATTATTAGGGGGTCCAGCCATGGAGAAGAGTTTAGACACTAAGATAATATAAGGAACACACACATTATAAAGAAATCACATTACGATTCTCTTTATAAGCTGTTCCTTAAAACACTAGTGCTTAGGAAATCTATTGGAAGCAGAAGCAGTCAAGGGTAGCCTAGGGTTAGGGTTAGGCTTACGGTTAGGCTTAGGGTACGGCTTAGGGTACGTGTTCGGGGAGGGCTTCGGGTACGGCGTAGGGTATGGGTTACGGTTAGGGTTAGGGTTAGTGTTAGGGTTAGGGCTCGGTTTAGGGTACGGGTTAGGATTAGGGTACATGTTAGGGTTAGGGTAGGGGTGAGGGTTAGGGTACGCGTTACGGATAGGGTAGGTATTAAACCTATCCCACTCTCTAGTTACCCCTTAGCACGTAAAGGAATATTATTTGGGGGTCCAGCCATGGAGAAGAGTTTAGTCACTCGGATAAGATAAGGAACACACCCATTATAAAGAAATCACATTATGATTCTCTTTTTAAGGTGTTCCTTAAAACACTAGTGCTTAGGAAATCTATTGGAGGCAGAAGCAGTCAAGGGTAGCCTAGGGTTAGGGTTAGGCTTAGGGTTAGGCTTAGGGTACGGCTTAGGGTACGGGTTCGGGGAGGGCTTCGGGTACGGCGTAGGGTATGGGTTAGGGTTAGGGTTAGGGTTAGTGTTAGGGTTAGGGCTCGGTTTAGGGTACGGGTTAGGATTAGGGTACGTGTTAGGGTTAGGTTAGGGGTTAGGGTTAGGGTACGCGTTAGGGTTACGGTAGTTATTAAACCTATCCCACTCTCTAGATACCCCTTAGCACGTAAAGGAATATTATTTGGGGGTCCAGCCATGGAGAAGAGTTTAGACACTAGGATAAGATAAGGAACACACCCATTATAAAGAAATCACATTAGGATTCTCTTTTTAAGCTGTTCCTTAAAACACTAGTGCTTAGGAAATTCATTGGAGGCAGAAGCAGTCAAGGGTAGCCTAGGGTTAGGGTTAGGCTTAGGGTTAGGCTTAGGGTACGGCTTAGGGTACGGGTTCGGGGAGGGCTTCGGGTACAGCGTAGGGTATGGGTTAGGGTTAGGGTTACGGTTAGTGTTAGGGTTAGGGCTCGGTTTAGGGTACGGGTTAGGATTAGGGTACGTGTTAGGGTTAGGGTAGGGGTTAGGGTTAGGGTACGCGTTAGGGTTAGGGTAGTTATTAAACCTATCCCACTCTCTAGATACCCCTTAGCACGTAAAGGAACATTATTTGGGGGTCCAGCCATGGAGAAGAGTTTAGACACTAGGATTAGGTAAGGAACACACCCATTATAAAGAAATCACATTAAGATTCTCTTTTTAAGCTGTTCCTTAAAACACTAGTGCTTAGGAAATCTATTGGAGGCAGAAGCAGTCAAGGGTAGCCTAGGGTTAGGGTTAGGCTTAGGGTTAGGCTTAGGGTACGGCTTAGGGTACGGGTTCGGGGAGGGCTTCGGGTACGGCGTAGGGTATGGGTTAGGGTTAGGGTTAGGGTTAGTGTTAGGGTTAGGGCTCGGTTTAGGGTACGGGTTAGGATTAGGGTTAGTGTTAGGTTTAGGGTAGGGGTTAGGGTTAGGGTACGTGTTACGGATAGGGTACTTATTAAACCTATCCCACTCTCTAGTTACCCCTTAGCACGTAAAGGAATATTATTTGGGGGTCCAGCCATGGAGAAGAGTTTAGACACTAGGATAAGATAAGGAACACACCCATTATAAAGAAATCACATTAGGATTCTCTTTTTAAGCTGTTCCTTAAAACACTAGTGCTTAGGAAATCTATTGGAGGCAGAAGCAGTCAAGGGTAGCCTAGGGTTAGGGTTAGGCTTAGGGTTAGGCTTAGGGTACGGCTTAGGGTACGGGTTCGGGGAGGGCTTCGGGTACGGCGTAGGGTATGGGTTAGGGTTAGGGTTAGGGTTAGTGTTATGGTTAGGGCTCGGTTTAGGGTACGGGTTAGGATTAGGGTACGTGTTAGGGTTAGGGTAGGGGTTAGCGTTAGTGTACGCGTTAGGGTTAGGGTAGTTATTAAACCTATCCCACTCTCTAGTTACCCCTTAGCACGTAAAGGAATATTATTTGGGGGTCCAGCCATGGAGAAGAGTTTAGACACTAGGATAAGATAAGGAACACACCCATTATAAAGAAATCACATTAGGATTCTCTTTTTAAGCTGTTCCTTAAAACACTAGGGCTTAGGAAATCTATTGGAGGCAGAAGCAGTCAAGGGTAGCCTAGGGTTAGGGTTAGGCTTAGGGTTAGGCTTAGATTACGGCTTAGGGTACGGGTTCGGGGAGGGCTTCGAGTACGGGGTAGGGTATGGGTTAGGGTTAGGGTTAGGGTTAGTGTTAGGTTTAGGGCTCGGTTTAGGGTACGGGTTAGGATTAGGGTACGTGTTAGGGTTAGGTTAGGGGTTAGGGTTAGGGTACGCGTTAGGGTTAGGGTAGTTATTAAACCTATCCCACTCTCTAGATACCCCTTAGCACGTAAAGGAATATTATTTGGGGGTCCAGCCATGGAGAAGAGTTTAGGCACTAGGATAAGATAAGGAACACACCCATTATAAAGAAATCACATTAGGATTCTCTTTTTAAGCTGTTCCTTAAAACACTAGTGCTTAGGAAATTCATTGGAGGCAGAAGCAGTCAAGGGTAGCCTAGGGTTAGGGTTAGGCTTAGGGTTAGGCTTAGGGTACGGCTTAGGGTATGGGTTCGGGGAGGGCTTCGGGTACGGCGTAGGGTATGGGTTAGGGTTAGGGTTACGGTTAGTGTTAGGGTTAGGGCTCGGTTTAGGGTACGGGTTAGGATTAGGGTATGTGTTAGGGTTAAGGTAGGGGTTAGGGTTAGGGTACGCGTTAGGGTTAGGGTAGTTATTAAACCTATCCCACTCTCTAGATACCCCTTAGTACGTAAAGGAACATTATTTGGGGGTCCAGCCATGGAGAAGAGTTTAGACACTAAGGTAATATGAGGAACACACACATTATAAAGAAATCATATTAGGATTCTCTTTTTAAGCTGTTCCTTAAAACACTAGTGCTTAGGAAATCTATTGGAGGCAGAAGCAGTCAAGGGTAGCCTAGGGTTAGGGTTAGGCTTCGGGTACGGCTTAGGGTATGGGTTCGGGGAGGGCTTCGGGTACGGCGTAGGGTATGGGTTAGGGTTAGGGTTAGGGTTAGTGTTAGGGTTAGGGCTCGGTTTAGGGTACGGGTTAGGATTAGGGTACATGTTAGGGTTAGGATAGGGGTTAGGGTTAGGGTACGCTTTAGGGTTAGGGTAGTTATTAAACCTATCCCACTCTCTAGATACCCCTTAGCACGTAAAGGAATATTATTTGGGGATCCAGCCGTGGAGAAGAGTTTAGACACTAGGATAAGATAAGGAACACACCCATTATAAAAAAATCACATTAGGATTCTCTTTTTAAGCTGTTCCTTAAAACACTAGGGCTTAGGAAATCTATTGGAGGCAGAAGCAGTCAAGGGTAGCCTAGGGTTAGGGTTAGGCTTAGGGTTAGGCTTAGGGTACGGCTTAGGGTACGGGTTCGGGGAGGGCTTCGGGTACGGCGTAGGGTATGGGTTAGGGTTAGGGTTAGGGTTAGTGTTAGGGTTAGGGCTCGGTTTAGGGTACGGGTTAGGATTAGGGTACGTGTTAGGGTTAGGTTAGGGGTTAGGGTTAGGGTACGCGTTAGGGTTACGGTAGTTATTAAACCTATCCCACTCTCTAGATACCCCTTAGCACGTAAAGGAATATTATTTGGGGGTCCAGCCATGGAGAAGAGTTTAGACACTAGGATAAGATAAGGAACACACCCATTATAAAGAAATCACATTAGGATTCTCTTTTTAAGCTGTTCCTTAAAACACTAGTGCTTAGGAAATTCATTGGAGGCAGAAGCAGTCAAGGGTAGCCTAGGGTTAGGGTTAGGCTTAGGGTTAGGCTTAGGGTACGGCTTAGGGTACGGGTTCGGGGAGGGCTTCGGGTACGGCGTAGGGTATGGGTTAGGGTTAGGGTTAGGGTTAGTGTTAGGGTTAGGGCTCGGTTTAGGGTACGGGTTAGGATTAGGGTACGTGTTAGGGTAAGGGTAGGGTTTAGGGTTAGGGTACGCGTTAGGGTTAGTGTAGTGATTAAACCTATCCCACTCTCTCGATACCCCTTAGCACATAAAGGAATATTATTTGGGGGTCCAGCCATGGAGAAGAGTTTAGACACTAAGATAATATAAGGAACACACACATTATAAAGAAATCACATTAGGATTCTCTTTTTAAGCTGTTCCTTAAAACACTAGTGCTTAGGAAATCTATTGGAGGCAGAAGCAGTCAAGGGTAGCCTAGGGTTAGGGTTAGGCTTACGGTTAGGCTTAGGGTACGGCTTAGGGTACGTGTTCGGGGAGGGCTTCGGGTACGGCGTAGGGTATGGGTTACGGTTAGGGTTAGGGTTAGTGTTAGGGTTAGGGCTCGGTTTAGGGTACGGGTTAGGATTAGGGTACATGTTAGGGTTAGGGTAGGGGTTAGGGTTAGGGTACGCGTTACGGTTAGGGTAGTTATTAAACCTATCCCACTCTCTAGATACCCCTTAGCACGTAAAGGAATATTATTTGGGGGTCCAGCCATGGAGAAGAGTTTAGACACTAAGATAATATAAGGAACACACACATTATAAAGAAATAACATTAGGATTCTCTTTTTAAGCTGTTCCTTAAAACACTAGTGCTTAGGAAATCTATTGGAGGCAGAAGCAGTCCAGGGTAGCCTAGGGTTAGGGTTAGGCTTAGGGTTAGGCTTAGGGTACGGCTTAGGGTACGGGTTCGGGGATGGCTTCGGGTACGGCGTAGGGTATGGGTTAGGGTTAAGGTTAGGGTTAGTGTTAGGGTTAGGGCTCGGTTTAGGGTACGGGTTAAGATTAGGGTACGTGTTAGGGTTAGGATAGGGGTTAGCGTTAGGGTACGCGTTAGGGTTAGGGTAGTTATTAAACCTATCCCACTCTCTAGTTACCCCTTAGCACGTAAAGGAATATTATTTGGGGGTCCAGCCATGGAGAAGAGTTTAGACACTAGGATAAGATAAGGAACACACCCATTATAAACAAATCACATTAGGATTCTCTTTTTAAGCTGTTCCTTAAAACACTAGTGCTTAGGAAATCTATTGGAGGCAGAAGCAGTCAAGGGTAGCCTAGGGTTAGGGTTAGGCTTAGGGTTAGGCTTAGGGTACGGCTTAGGGTACGGGTTCGGGGCGGGCTTCGGGCACGGCGTAGGGTATGGGTTAGGGTTAGGGTTAGGGTTAGTGTTAGGGTTAGGGCTCGGTTAGGGTACGGGTTAGGATTAGGGTACGTGTTAGGGTTAGGGTAGGGGTTAGCGTTAGGGTACGCGTTAGGGTTAGGGTAGTTATTAAACCTATCCCACTCTCTAGTTACCCCTTAGCACCTAAAGGAATATTATTTGGGGGTCCAGCCATGGAGAAGAGTTTAGACACTAGGATAAGATAAGGAACACACACATTATAAAGAAATCACTTTAGGATTCTCTTTTTAAGCTGTTCCTTAAAACACTAGTGCTTAGGAAATCTATTGGAGGCAGAAGCAGTCAAGGGTAGCCTAGGGTTAGGGTTAGGCTTAGGGTTAGGCTTCGGGTACGGCTTAGGGTACGGGTTTGGGGAGGGCTTCGGGTACGGCGTAGGGTATGGGTTAGGGTTAGGGTTAGGGTTAGTGTTAGGGTTAGGGCTCGGTTTAGGGTACGGGTTAGGATTAGGGTACGTGTTAGGGTAAGGGTAGGGGTAAGGGTTAGGGTACGCGTTAGTGTTAGGGTAGTGATTAAACCTATCCCACTCTCTCGATACCCCTTAGCACATAAAGGAATATTATTTGGGGCTCCAGCCATGGAGAAGAGTTTAGACACTAGGATAAGATAAGGAACACACCCATTATAAAGAAATCACATTAGGATTCTCTTTTTAAGCTGTTCCTTAAAACACTAGGGCTTAGGAAATCTATTGGAGGCAGAAGCAGTCAAGGGTAGCCTAGGGTTAGGGTTAGGCTTAGTGTTAGGCTTAGGGTACGGCTTAGGGTACGGGTTCGGGGCGGGCTTCGGGCACGGCGTAGGGTATGGGTTAGGGTTAGGGTTAGGGTTAGTGTTAGGGTTAGGGCTCGGTTAGGGTACGGGTTAGGATTAGGGTACGTGTTAGGGTTAGGGTAGGGGTTAGCGTTAGGGTACGCGTTAGGGTTAGGGTAGTTATTAAACCTATCCCACTCTCTAGTTACCCCTTAGCACGTAAAGGAATATTATTTGGGGGTCCAGCCATGGAGAAGAGTTTAGACACTAGGATAAGATAAGGAACACACACATTATAAAGAAATCACTTTAGGATTCTCTTTTTAAGCTGTTCCTTAAAACACTAGTGCTTAGGAAATCTATTGGAGGCAGAAGCAGTCAAGGGTAGCCTAGGGTTAGGGTTAGGCTTAGGGTTAGGCTTCGGGTACGGCTTAGGGTACGGGTTCGGGGAGGGCTTCGGGTACGGCATAGGGTATGGGTTAGGGTTAGGGTTAGGGTTAGTGTTAGGGTTAAGGCTCGGTTTAGGGTACGGGTTAGGATTAGGGTACGTGTTAGGGTAAGGGTAGGGGTTAGGGTTAGGGTACGCGTTAGGGTTAGGGTAGGGATTAAACCTATCCCACTCTCTCGATACCCCTTAGCACATAAAGGAATATTATTTGGGGGTCCAGCCATGGAGAAGAGTTTAGACACTAGGATTAGATAAGGAACACACCCATTATAAAGAAATCACATTAGGATTCTCTTTTTAAGCTGTTCCTTAAAACACTAGTGCTTAGGAAATTCATTGGAGGCAGAAGCAGTCAAGAGTAGCCTAGGGTTAGGGTTAGGCTTAGGGTTAGGCTTAGGGTACGGCTTAGGGTACGGGTTCGGGGAGGGCTTCGGGTACGGCGTAGGGTATCGGTTAGGGTTAGGGTTACGGTTAGTGTTAGGGTTAGGGCTCGGTTTAGGGTACGGGTTAGGATTAGGGTACGTGTTAGGGTTAGTGTAGGGGTTAGGGTTAGGGTACGTGTTAGGGTTAGGGTAGTTATTAAACCTATCCCACTCTCTAGATACCCCTTAGTACGTAAAGGAACATTATTTGGGGGTCCAGCCATGGAGAAGAGTTTAGACACTAAGGTAATATAAGGAACACACACATTATAAAGAAATCACATTAGGATTCTCTTTTTAAGCTGTTCCTTAAAACACTAGTGCTTAGGAAATCTATTGGAGGCAGAAGCAGTCAAGGGTAGCCTAGGGTTAGGGTTAGGCTTAGGGTTAGGCTTAGGGTACGGCTTAGGGTACGTGTTCGGGGAGGGCTTCGGGTACGGCGTAGGGTATGGGTTAGGGTTAGGGTTAGGTTTAGTGTTAGGGTTAGGGCTCGTTTTAGGGTACGGGTTAGGATTAGTGTTTGTGTTAGGGTTAGGGTAGGGGTGAGGGTTAGGGTACGTGTTACGGATAGGGTAGTTATTAAACCTATCCCACTCTCTAGTTACCCATTAGCACGTAAAGGAATATTATTTGGGGGTCCAGCCATGGAGAAGAGTTTAGACACTAGGATAAGATAAGGAACACACCCATTATAAAGAAATCACATTAGGATTCTCTTTTTAAGCTGTTCCTTAAAACACTAGTGCTTAGGAAATCTATTGGAGGCAGAAGCAGTCAAGGGTAGCCTAGGGTTAGGGTTAGGCTTAGGGTACGGCTTAGGGTACGGCTTCGGGGAGGGCTTCGGGTATGGCGTAGGGTATGGGTTAGGGTTAGGGTTAGGGTTAGTGTTAGGGTTAGGGCTCGGTTTAGGGTACGGGTTAGGATTAGGGTACGTGTTAGGGTTAGGGTAGGGGTTAGGGTTAGGGTACGCGTTAGGGTTAGGGTAATTATTAAACCTATCCCACTCTCTAGATACCCCTTAGTACGTAAAGGAACATTATTTGGGGGTCCAGCCATGGAGAAGAGTTTAGACACTAAGGTAATATAAGGAACACACACATTATAAAGAAATCACATTAGGATTCTCTTTTTAAGCTGTTCCTTAAAACACTAGTGCTTAGGAAATCTATTGGAGGCAGAAGCAGTCAAGGGTAGCCTAGGGTTAGGGTTAGGCTTAGGGTTAGGCTTAGGGTACGGCTTAGGGTACGTGTTCGGGGAGGGCTTTGGGTACGGCGTAGGGTATGGGTTACGGTTAGGGTTAGGGTTAGTGTTAGGGTTAGGGCTCGGTTTAGGATACGGGTTAGGATTAGGGTACATGTTAGGGTTAGGGTAGGGGTTAGGGTTAGGGTACGCGTTACGGTTAGGGTAGTTATTAAACCTATCCCATTCTCTAGATACCCCTTAGCACGTAAAGGAATATTATTTGGGGGTCCAGCCATGGAGAAGAGTTTAGACACTAAGATAATATAAGGAACACACACATTATAAGGAAATAACATTAGGATTCTCTTTTTAAGCTGTTCCTTAAAACACTAGTGCTTAGGAAATCTATTGGAGGCAGAAGCAGTCAAGGGTAGCCTAGGGTTAGGGTTAGGCTTAGGGTTAGGCTTAGGGTACGGCTTAGGGTACGGGTTCGGGGAGGGCTTCGGGTACGGCGTAGGGTATGGGTTAGGGTTAAGGTTAGGGTTAGTGTTAGGGTTAGGGCTCGGTTTAGGGTACGGGTTAGGATTAGGGTACGTGTTAGGGTTAGGGTAGGGGTTAGCGTTAGGGTACGCGTTAGGGTAAGGGAAGTTATTAAACCTATCCCACTCTCTAGTTACCCGTTAGCACGTAAAGGAATATTATTTGGGGGTCCAGCCATGGAGAAGAGTTTAGACACTAGGATAAGATAAGGAACACACCCATTATAAAGAAATCACATTAGGATTCTTTTTTTAAGCTGTTCCTTAAAACACTAGGGCTTAGGAAATCTATTGGAGGCAGAAGCAGTCAAGGGTAGCCTAGGGTTAGGGTTAGGCTTAGGGTTAGGCGTAGGGTACGGCTTAGGGTACGGGTTCGGGGAGGGCTTCGGGCACGGCGTAGGGTATGGGTTAGGGTTAGGGTTAGGGTTAGTGTTAGGGTTAGGGCTCGGTTAGGGTACGGGTTAGGATTAGGGTACGTGTTAGGGTTAGGGTAGGGGTTAGCGTTAGGGTACGCGTTAGGGTTAGGGTAGTTATTAAACCTATCCCACTCTCTAGTTACCCCTTAGCACGTAAAGGAATATTATTTGGGGGTCCAGCCATGGAGAAGAGTTTAGACACTAGGATAAGATAAGGAACACACACATTATAAAGAAATCACTTTAGGATTCTCTTTTTAAGCTGTTCCTTAAAACACTAGTGCTTAGGAAATCTATTGGAGGCAGAAGCAGTCAAGGGTAGCCTTGGGTTAGGGTTAGGCTTAGGGTTAGGCTTCGGGTACGGCTTAGGGTACGGGTTCGGGGAGGGCTTCGGGTACGGCGTAGGGTATGGGTTAGGGTTAAGGTTAGGGTTAGTGTTAGGGTTAGGGCTCGGTTTAGGGTACGGGTTAGGATTAGGGTACGTGTTAGGGTAAGGGTAGGGGTTAGGGTTAGGGTACGCGTTAGGGTTAGGGTAGTGATTAAACCTATCCCACTCTCTCGATACCCCTTAGCACATAAAGGAATATTATTTGGGGGTCCAGCCATGGAGAAGAGTTTAGACACTAGGATTAGATAAGGAACACACCCATTATAAAGAAATCACATTAGGATTCTCTTTTTAAGCTGTTCCTTAAAACACTAGTGCTTAGGAAATCTATTGGAGGCAGAAGCAGTCAAGGGTAGCCTAGGGTTAGGGTTAGGCTTAGGGTTAGGCTTAGGGTACGGCTTAGGGTACGTGTTCGGGGAGGGCTTCGGGTACGGCGTAGGGTATGGGTTAGGGTTAGGGTTAGGTTTAGTGTTAGGGTTAGGGCTCGTTTTAGGGTACGGGTTAGGATTAGTGTTTGTGTTAGGGTTAGGGTAGGGGTGAGGGTTAGGGTACGTGTTACCGATAGGGTAGTTATTAAACCTATCCCACTCTCTAGTTATCCATTAGCACGTAAAGGAATATTATTTGGGGGTCCAGCCATGGAGAAGAGTTTAGACACTAGGATAAGATAAGGAACACACCCATTATAAAGAAATCACATTAGGATTCTCTTTTTAAGCTGTTCCTTAAAACACTAGTGCTTAGGAAATCTATTGGAGGCAGAAGCAGTCAAGGGTAGCCTAGGGTTAGGGTTAGGCTTAGGGTTAGGCTTAGGGTACGGCTTAGGGTACGGCTTCGGGGAGGGCTTCGGGTACGGCGTAGGGTATGGGTTAGGGTTAGGGTTAGGGTTAGTGTTAGGGTTAGGGCTCGGTTTAGGGTACGGGTTAGGATTAGGGTACGTGTTAGGGTTAGGGTAGGGGTTAGGGTTAGGGTACGCGTTAGGGTTAGGGTAGTTATTAAACCTATCCCACTCTCTAGATACCCCTTAGCACGTAAAGGAATATTATTAGGGGGTCCAGCCATGGAGAACAGTTTAGACACTAAGATAATATAAGGAACACACACATTATAAAGAAATCACATTAGGATTCTCTTTTTAAGCTGTTCCTTAAAACACTAGTGCTTAGGAAATCTATTGGAGGCAGAAGCAGTCAAGGGTAGCCTAGGGTTAGGGTTAGCCTTAGGGTTAGGCTTCGGGTACGGCTTAGGGTACGGGTTCGGGGAGGGCTTCGGGTACGGCGTAGGGTATGGGTTAGGGTTAGGGTTAGGGTTAGTGTTAGGGTTAGGGCTCGGTTTAGGGTACGGGTTAGGATTAGGGTACGTGTTAGTGTAAGGGTAGGGGTTAGGGTTAGGGTACGCGTTAGGGTTAGGGTAGTGATTAAACCTATCCCACTCTCTCGATACCCCTTAGCACATAAAGGAATATTATTTGGGGGTCCAGCCATGGAGAAGAGTTTAGACACTAGGATTAGATAAGGAACACACCCATTATAAAAAAATCACATTAGGATTCTTTTTTTAAGCTGTTCCTTAAAACACTAGTGCTTAGGAAATCTATTGGAGGCAGAAGCAGTCAAGGGTAGCCTAGGGTTAGGGTTAGGCTTAGGGTTAGGCTTAGGGTACGGCTTAGGGTACGTGTTCGGGGAGGGCTTCGGGTACGGCGTAGGGTATGGGTTAGGGTTAGGGTTAGGTTTAGTGTTAGGGTTAGGGCTCGTTTTAGGGTACGGGTTAGGATTAGGGTTCGTGTTAGGGTTAGGGTAGGGGTGAGGGTTAGGGTACGTGTTAGTGTAAGGGTAGGGGTTAGGGTTAGTGTACGCGTTAGGGTTAGGGTAGTGATTAAACCTATCCCACTCTCTCGATACCCCTTAGCACATAAAGGAATATTATTTGGGGGTCCAGCCACGGAGAAGAGTTTAGACACTAGGATTAGATAAGGAACAAACCCATTATAAAAAAATCACATTAGGATTCTCTTTTTAAGCTGTTCCTTAAAACACTAGTGCTTAGGAAATCTATTGGAGGCAGAAGCAGTCAAGGGTAGCCTAGGGTTAGGGTTAGGCTTAGGGTTAGGCTTAGGGTACGGCTTAGGGTCCGTGTTCGGGGAGGGCTTCGGGTACGGCGTAGGGTATGGGTTAGGGTTAGGGTTAGGTTTAGTGTTAGGGTTAGGGCTCGTTTTAGGGTACGGGTTAGGATTAGGGTTCGTGTTAGGGTTAGGGTAGGGGAGAGGATTAGGGTACGTGTTACGGATAGGGTAGTTATTAAACCTATCCCACTCTCTAGTTACCCATTAGCACGTAAAGGAATATTATTTGGGGGTCCAGCCATGGAGAAGAGTTTAGACACTAGGATAAGATAAGGAACACACCCATTATAAAGAAATCACATTAGGATTCTCTTTTTAAGCTGTTCCTTAAAACACTAGTGCTTAGGAAATCTATTGGAGGCAGAAGCAGTCAAGGGTAGCCTAGGGTTAGGGTTAGGCTTAGGGTTAGGCTTAGGGTACGGCTTAGGGTACGGGTTCGGGGAGGGCTTCGGGCACGGCGTAGGGTATGGGTTAGGGTTAGGGTTAGGGTTAGTGTTAGGGTTAGGGCTCGGTTAGGGTACGGGTTAGGATTAGGGTACGTGTTAGGGTTAGGGTAGGGGTTAGCGTTAGGGTACGCGTTAGGGTTAGGGTAGTTATTAAACCTATCCCACTCTCTAGTTACCCCTTAGCACGTAAAGGAATATTATTTGGGGGTCCAGCCACGGAGAAGAGTTTAGACACTAGGATAAGATAAGGAACACACACATTATAAAGAAATCACATTAGGATTCTCTTTTTAAGCTGTTCCTTAAAACACTAGTGCTTAGGAAATCTATTGGAGGCAGAAGCAGTCAAGGGTAGCCTAGGGTTAGGGTTAGCCTTAGGGTTAGGCTTCGGGTACGGCTTAGGGTACGGGTTCGGGGAGGGCTTCGGGTACGGCGTAGGGTATGGGTTAGGGTTAGGGTTAGGGTTTGTGTTAGGGTTAGGGCTCGGTTTAGGGTACGGGTTAGGATTAGGGTACGTGTTAGTGTAAGGGTAGGGGTTAGGGTTAGTGTACGCATTAGGGTTAGGGTAGTGATTAAACCTATCCCACTCTCTCGATACCCCTTAGCACATAAAGGAATATTATTTGGGGGTCCAGCCATGGAGAAGAGTTTAGACACTAGGATTAGATAAGGAACACACCCATTATAAAAAAATCACATTAGGATTCTCTTTTTAAGCTGTTCCTTAAAACACTAGTGCTTAGGAAATCTATTGGAGGCAGAAGCAGTCAAGGGTAGCCTAGGGTTAGGGTTAGGCTTAGGGTTAGGCTTAGGGTACGGCTTAGGGTACGTGTTCGGGGAGGGCTTCGGGTACGGCGTAGGGTATGGGTTAGGGTTAGGGTTAGGTTTAGTGTTAGGGTTAGGGCTCGTTTTAGGGTACGGGTTAGGATTAGGGTTCGTGTTAGGGTTAGGGTAGGGGAGAGGATTAGGGTACGTGTTACGGATAGGGTAGTTATTAAACCTATCCCACTCTCTAGTTACCCATTAGCACGTAAAGGAATATTATTTGGGGGTCCAGCCATGGAGAAGAGTTTAGACACTAGGATAAGATAAGGAACACACCCATTATAAAGAAATCACATTAGGATTCTCTTTTTAAGCTGTTCCTTAAAACACTAGTGCTTAGGAAATCTATTGGAGGCAGAAGCAGTCAAGGGTAGCCTAGGGTTAGGGTTAGGCTTAGGGTTAGGCTTAGGGTACGGCTTAGGGTACGGCTTCGGGTAGGGCTTCGGGTACGGCGTAGGGTATGGGTTAGGGTTAGGGTTAGGGTTAGTGTTAGGGTTAGGGCTCGGTTTAGGGTACGGGTTAGGATTAGGGTACGTGTTAGGGTTAGGGTAGGGGTTAGGGTTAGGGTACGCGTTAGGGTTAGGGTAGTTATTAAACCTATCCCACTCTCTAGATACCCCTTAGCACGTAAAGGAATATTATTTGGGGGTCCAGCCATGGAGAAGTGTTTAGACACTAAGATAATATAAGGAACACACACATTATAAAGAAATAATATTAGGATTCTCTTTTTAAGCTGTTCCTTAAAACACTAGTGCTTAGGAAATCTATTGGAGGCAGAAGCAGTCAAGGGTAGCCTAGGGTTAGGGTTAGGCTTAGGGTTAGGCTTAGGGTACGGCTTAGGGTACGGGTTCGGGGAGGGCTTCGGGCACGGTGTAGGGTATGGGTTAGGGTTAGGGTTAGGGTTAGTGTTAGGGTTAGGGCTCGGTTAGGGTACGGGTTAGGATTAGGGTACGTGTTAGGGTTAGGGTAGGGGTTAGCGTTAGGGTACGCGTTAGGGTTAGGGTAGTTATTAAACCTATCCCACTCTCTAGTTACCCCTTAGCACGTAAAGGAATATTATTTGGGGGTCCAGCCACGGAGAAGAGTTTAGACACTAGGATAAGATAAGGAACACACACATTATAAAGAAATCACATTAGGATTCTCTTTTTAAGCTGTTCCTTAAAACACTAGTGCTTAGCAAATCTATTGGAGGCAGAAGCAGTCAAGGGTAGCCTAGGGTTAGGGTTAGGCTTAGGGTTAGGCTTCTGGTACGGCTTAGGGTACGGGTTCGGGGAGGGCTTCGGGTACGGCGTAGGGTATGGGTTAGGGTTAGGCTTAGGGTTAGTGTTAGGGTTAGGGCTCGGTTTAGGGTACGGGTTTGGATTAGGGTACGTGTTAGGGAAAGGGTAGGGGTTAGGGTTAGGGTACGCGTTAGGGTTAGGGTAGTGATTAAACCTATCCCACTCTCTCGATACCCCTTAGCACATAAAGGAATATTATTTGGGGGTCCAGCCATGGAGAAGAGTTTAGACACTAGGATTAGATAAGGAACACACCCATTATAAAGAAATCACATTAGGATTCTCTTTTTAAGCTGTTCCTTAAAACACTAGTGCTTAGGAAATGTATTGGAGGCAGAAGCAGTCAAGGGTTGCCTAGGGTTAGGGTTAGGCTTAGGGTTAGGCTTAGGGTACGGCTTAGGGTACGGGTTCGGGGAGGGCTTCGGGTACGGCGTAGGGTATGGGTTAGGGTTAGGGTTACGGTTAGTGTTAGGGTTAGGGCTCGGTTTAGGTTACGGGTTAGGATTAGGGTACGTGTTAGGGTTAGTGTAGGGGTTAGGGTTAGGGTACGCGTTAGGGTTAGGGTAGTTATTAAACCTATCCCACTCTCTAGATACCCCTTAGTACTTAAGGAACATTATTTGGGGGTCCAGCCATGGAGAAGAGTTTAGACACTAAGGTAATATAAGGAACACACACATTATAAAAAATCACATTAGGATTCTCTTTTTAAGCTGTTCCTTAAAACACTAGTGCTTAGGAAATCTATTGGAGGCAGAAGCAGTCAAGGGTAGCCTAGGGTTAGGGTTAGCCTTAGGGTTAGGCTTCGGGTACGGCTTAGGGTACGGGTTCGGGGAGGGCTTCGGGTACGGCGTAGGGTATGGGTTAGGGTTAGGGTTAGGGTTAGTGTTAGGGTTAGGGCTCGGTTTAGGGTACGGGTTAGGATTAGGGTACGTGTTAGTGTAAGGGTAGGGGTTAGGGTTAGGGTACGCGTTAGGGTTAGGGTAGTGATTAAACCTATCCCACTCTCTCGATACCCCTTAGCACATAAAGGAATATTATTTGGGGGTCCAGCCATGGAGAAGAGTTTAGACACTAGGATTAGATAAGGAACACACCCATTATAAAAAAATCACATTAGGATTCTCTTTTTAAGCTGTTCCTTAAAACACTAGTGCTTAGGAAATCTATTGGAGGCAGAAGCAGTCAAGGGTAGCCTAGGGTTAGGGTTAGGCTTAGGGTTAGGCTTAGGGTACGGCTTAGGGTACGTGTTCGGGGAGGGCTTCGGGTACGGCGTAGGGTATGGGTTACGGTTAGGGTTAGGGTTAGTGTTAGGGTTAGGGCTCGGTTTAGGGTACGGGTTAGGATTAGGGTACATGTTAGGGTTAGGGTAGTGGTTAGGGTTAGGGTACGCGTTACGGTTAGGGTAGTTATTAAACCTATCCCACTCTCTAGTTACCCCTTAGCACGTAAAGGAATATTATTTGGGGGTCCATCCACGGAGAAGAGTTTAGACACTAGGATAAGATAAGGAACACACACATTATAAAGAAATCACATTAGGATTCTCTTTTTAAGCTGTTCCTTAAAACACTAGTGCTTAGGAAATCTATTGGAGGCAGAAGCAGTCAAGGGTAGCCTAGGGTTAGGGTTAGCCTTAGGGTTAGGCTTCGGGTACGGCTTAGGGTACGGGTTCGGGGAGGGCTTCGGGTACGGCGTAGGGTATGGGTTAGGGTTAGGGTTAGGGTTAGTGTTAGGGTTAGGGCTCGGTTTAGGGTACGGGTTAGGATTAGGGTACGTGTTAGTGTAAGGGTAGGGGTTAGGGTTAGGGTACGCGTTAGGGTTAGGGTAGTGATTAAACCTATCCCACTCTCTCGATACCCCTTAGCACATAAAGGAATATTATTTGGGGGTCCAGCCATGGAGAAGAGTTTAGACACTAGGATTAGATAAGGAACACACCCATTATAAAAAAATCACATTAGGATTCTTTTTTTAAGCTGTTCCTTAAAACACTAGTGCTTAGGAAATGTATTGGAGGCAGAAGCAGTCAAGGGTAGCCTAGGGTTAGGGTTAGGCTTAGGGTTAGCCTTAGGGTACGGCTTAGGGTACGTGTTCGGGGAGGGCTTCGGGTACGGCGTAGGGTATGGGTTAGGGTTAGGGTTAGGTTTAGTGTTAGGGTTAGGGCTCGTTTTAGGGTACGGGTTAGGATTAGGGTTCGTGTTAGGGTTAGGGTAGGGGTGAGGGTTAGGGTACGTGTTACGGATAGGGTAGTTATTAAACCTATCCCACTCTCTAGTTACCCATTAGCACGTAAAGGAATATTATTTGGGGGTCCAGCCATGGAGAAGAGTTTAGACACTAGGATAAGATAAGGAACACACCCATTATAAAGAAATCACATTAGGATTCTCTTTTTAAGCTGTTCCTTAAAACACTAGTGCTTAGGAAATCTATTGGAGGCAGAAGCAGTCAGGGTAGCCTAGGGTTAGGGTTAGGCTTAGGGTTAGGCTTAGGGTACGGCTTAGGGTACGGGTTCGGGGAGGGCTTCGGGTACGGCATAGGGTATGGGTTAGGGTTAGGGTTAGGGTTAGTGTTAGGGTTAGGGCTCGGTTTAGGGTACGGGTTAGGATTAGGGTACGTGTTAGGGTAAGGGTAGGGGTTAGGGTTAGGGTACGCGTTAGGGTTAGGGTAGTGATTAAACCTATCCCACTCTCTCGATACCCCTTAGCACATAAAGGAATATTATTTGGGGGTCCTGCCATGGAGAAGAGTTTAGACACTAGGATTAGATAAGGAACACACCCATTATAAAGAAATCACATTAGGATTCTCTTTTTAAGCTGTTCCTTAAAACACTAGTGCTTAGGCAATTCATTGGAGGCAGAAGCAGTCAAGGGTAGCCTAGGGTTAGGGTTAGGCTTAGGGTTAGCCTTAGGGTACGGCTTAGGGTACGGGTTCGGGGAGGGCTTCGGGTACGGCGTAGGGTATGGGTTAGGGTTAGGGTTACGGTTAGTGTTAGGGTTAGGGCTCGGTTTAGGGTACGGGTTAGGATTAGGGTACGTGTTAGGGTTAGGGTAGGGGTTAGGGTTAGGGTACGCGTTAGGGTTAGGGTAGTTATTAAACCTATCCCACTCTCTAGATACCCCTTAGTACGTAAAGGAACATTATTTGGGGGTCCAGCCATGGAGAAGAGTTTAGACACTAAGGTAATATAAGGAACACACACATTATAAAGAAATCACATTAGGATTCTCTTTTTAAGCTGTTCCTTAAAACACTAGTGCTTAGGAAATCTATTGGAGGCAGAAGCAGTCAAGGGTAGCCTAGGGTTAGGGTTAGGCTTAGGGTTAGGCTTCGGGTACGGCTTAGGGTACGGGTTCGGGGAGGGCTTCGGGTACGGCGTAGGGTATGGGTTAGGGTTAGGGTTAGGGTTAGTGTTAGGGTTAGGGCTCGGTTTAGGGTACGTGTTAGGATTAGGGTACGTGTTAGGGTAAGGGTAGGGGTTAGGGTTAGGGTACACGTTAGGGTTAGGGTAGTGATTAAACCTATCCCACTCTCTCGATACCCCTTAGCACATAAAGGAATATTATTTGGGGGTCCAGCCATGGAGAAGAGTTTAGACACTAGGATTAGATAAGGAACACACCCATTATAAAGAAATCACATTAGGATTCTCTTTTTAAGCTGTTCCTTAAAACACTAGTGCTTAGGAAATCTATTGGAGGCAGAAGCAGTCAAGGGTAGCCTAGGGTTAGGGTTAGGCTTAGGGTTAGGCCTAGGGTACGGCTTAGGGTACGTGTTCGGGGAGGGCTTCGGGTACGGCGTAGGGTATGGGTTAGGGTTAGGGTTAGGTTTAGTGTTAGGGTTAGGGCTCGTTTTAGGGTACGGGTTAGGATTAGTGTTTGTGTTAGGGTTAGGGTAGGGGTGAGGGTTAGGGTACGTGTTACGGATAGGGTAGTTATTAAACCTATCCCACTCTCTAGTTACCCATTAGCACGTAAAGGAATATTATTTGGGGGTCCAGCCATGGAGAAGAGTTTAGACACTAGGATAAGATAAGGAACACACCCATTATAAAGAAATCACATTAGGATTCTCTTTTTAAGCTGTTCCTTAAAACACTAGTGCTTAGGAAATCTATTGGAGGCAGAAGCAGTCAAGGGTAGCCTAGGGTTAGGGTTAGGCTTAGGGTACGGCTTAGGGTACGGCTTCGGGGAGGGCTTCGGGTACGGCGTAGGGTATGGGTTAGGGTTAGGGTTAGGGTTAGTGTTAGGGTTAGGGCTCGGTTTAGGGTACGGGTTAGGATTAGGGTACGTGTTAGGGTTAGGGTAGGGGTTAGGGTTAGGGTACGCGTTAGGGTTAGGGTAGTTATTAAACCTATCCCACTCTCTAGATACCCCTTAGCACGTAAAGGAATATTATTAGGTGGTCCAGCCATGGAGAACAGTTTAGACACTAAGATAATATAAGGAACACACACATTATAAAGAAATCACATTAGGATTCTCTTTTTAAGCTGTTCCTTAAAACACTAGTGCTTAGGAAATCTATTGGAGGCAGAAGCAGTCAAGGGTAGCCTAGGGTTAGGGTTAGGCTTACGGTTAGGCTTAGGGTACGGCTTAGGGTACATGTTCGGGGAGTGCTTCGGGTACGGCGTAGGGTATGGGTTACGGTTAGGGTTAGGGTTAGTGTTAGGGTTAGGGCTCGGTTTAGGGTACGGGTTAGGATTAGGGTACATGTTAGGGTTAGGGTAGGGGTTAGGGTTAGGGTACGCGTTACGGTTAGGGTAGTTATTAAACCTATCCCACTCTCTAGATACCCCTTAGCACGTAAAGGAATATTATTTGGGGGTCTAGCCATGGAGAAGAGTTTAGACACTAAGATAATATAAGGAACACACACATTATAAAGAAATAATATTAGGATTCTCTTTTTAAGCTGTTCCTTAAAACACTAGTGCTTAGGAAATCTATTGGAGGCAGAAGCAGTCAAGGGTAGCTTAGGGTTAGGGTTAGGCTTAGGGTTAGGCTTAGGGTACGGCTTAGGGTACGGGTTCGGGGAGGGCTTCGGGCACGGCGTAGGGTATGGGTTAGGGTTAGGGTTAGGGTTAGTGTTAGGGTTAGGGCTCGGTTAGGGTACGGGTTAGGATTAGGGTACGTGTTAGGGATAGGGTAGGGGTTAGCGTTAGGGTACGCGTTAGGGTTAGGGTAGTTATTAAACCTATCCCACTCTCTAGTTACCCCTTAGCACGTAAAGGAATATTATTTGGGGGTCCAGCCACGGAGAAGAGTTTAGACACTAGGATAAGATAAGGAACACACACATTATAAAGAAATCACATTAGGATTCTCTCTTTAAGCTGTTCCTTAAAACACTAGTGCTTAGGAAATCTATTGGAGGCAGAAGCAGTCAAGGGTAGCCTAGGGTTAGGGTTAGGCTTAGGGTTAGGCTTCTGGTACGGCTTAGGGTACGGGTTCGGGGAGGGCTTCGGGTACGGCGTAGGGTATGGGTTAGGGTTAGGCTTAGGGTTAGTGTTAGGGTTAGGGCTCGGTTTAGGGTACGGGTTTGGATTAGGGTACGTGTTAGGGTAAGGGTAGGGGTTAGGGTTAGGGTACGCGTTAGGGTTAGGGTAGTGATTAAACCTATCCCACTCTCTCGATACCCCTTAGCACATAAAGGAATATTATTTGGGGGTCCAGCCATGGAGAAGAGTTTAGACACTAGGATAAGATAAGGAACACACCCATTATAAAGAAATCACATTAGGATTCTCTTTTTAAGCTGTTCCTTAAAACACTAGTGCTTAGGAAATCTATTGGAGGCAGAAGCAGTCAAGGGTAGCCTAGGGTTAGGGTTAGGCTTAGGGTTAGGCTTAGGGTACGGCTTAGGGTACGGCTTCGGGGAGGGCTTCGGGTACGGCGTAGGGTATGGGTTAGGGTTAGGGTTAGGGTTAGTGTTAGGGTTAGGGCTCGGTTAGGGTACGGGTTAGGATTAGGGTACGTGTTAGGGATAGGGTAGGGGTTAGCGTTAGGGTACGCGTTAGGGTTAGGGTAGTTATTAAACCTATCCCACTCTCTAGTTACCCCTTAGCACGTAAAGGAATATTATTTGGGGGTCCAGCCACGGAGAAGAGTTTAGACACTAGGATAAGATAAGGAACACACACATTATAAAGAAATCACATTAGGATTCTCTCTTTAAGCTGTTCCTTAAAACACTAGTGCTTAGGAAATCTATTGGAGGCAGAAGCAGTCAAGGGTAGCCTAGGGTTAGGGTTAGGCTTAGGGTTAGGCTTCTGGTACGGCTTAGGGTACGGGTTCGGGGAGGGCTTCGGGTACGGCGTAGGGTATGGGTTAGGGTTAGGCTTAGGGTTAGTGTTAGGGTTAGGGCTCGGTTTAGGGTACGGGTTTGGATTAGGGTACGTGTTAGGGTAAGGGTAGGGGTTAGGGTTAGGGTACGCGTTAGGGTTAGGGTAGTGATTAAACCTATCCCACTCTCTCGATACCCCTTAGCACATAAAGGAATATTATTTGGGGGTCCAGCCATGGAGAAGAGTTTAGACACTAGGATAAGATAAGGAACACACCCATTATAAAGAAATCACATTAGGATTCTCTTTTTAAGCTGTTCCTTAAAACACTAGTGCTTAGGAAATCTATTGGAGGCAGAAGCAGTCAAGGGTAGCCTAGGGTTAGGGTTAGGCTTAGGGTTAGGCTTAGGGTACGGCTTAGGGTACGGCTTCGGGGAGGGCTTCGGGTACGGCGTAGGGTATGGGTTAGGGTTAGGGTTAGGGTTAGTGTTAGGGTTAGGGCTCGGTTTAGGGTACGGGTTAGGATTAGGGTACGTGTTAGGGTTAGGGTAGGGGTTAGGGTTAGGGTACGCGTTAGGGTTAGGGTAGTTATTAAACCTATCCCACTCTCTAGATACCCCTTAGCACGTAAAGGAATATTATTAGGGGGTCCAGCCATGGAGAAGAGTTTAGACACTAAGATAATATAAGGAACACACACATTATAAAGAAATCACATTAGGATTCTCTTTTTAAGCTGTTCCTTAAAACACTAGTGCTTAGGAAATCTATTGGAGGCAGAAGCAGTCAAGGGTAGCCTAGGGTTAGGGTTAGGCTTACGGTTAGGCTTAGGGTACGGCTTAGGGTACGTGTTTGGGGAGGGCTTCGGGTACGGCGTAGGGTATGGGTTACGGTTAGGGTTAGGGTTAGTGTTAGGGTTAGGGCTCGGTTTAGGGTACGGGTTAGGATTAGGGTACATGTTAGGGTTAGGGTAGTGGTTAGGGTTAGGGTACGCGTTACGGTTAGGGTAGTTATTAAACCTATCCCACTCTCTAGTTACCCCTTAGCACGTAAAGGAATATTATTTGGGGGTCCATCCACGGAGAAGAGTTTAGACACTAGGATAAGATAAGGAACACACACATTATAAAGAAATCACATTAGGATTCTCTTTTTAAGCTGTTCCTTAAAACACTAGTGCTTAGGAAATCTATTGGAGGCAGAAGCAGTCAAGGGTAGCCTAGGGTTAGGGTTAGCCTTAGGGTTAGGCTTCGGGTACGGCTTAGGGTACGGGTTCGGGGAGGGCTTCGGGTACGGCGTAGGGTATGGGTTAGGGTTAGGGTTAGGGTTAGTGTTAGGGTTAGGGCTCGGTTTAGGGTACGGGTTAGGATTAGGGTACGTGTTAGTGTAAGGGTAGGGGTTAGGGTTAGGGTACGCGTTAGGGTTAGGGTAGTGATTAAACCTATCCCACTCTCTCGATACCCCTTAGCACATAAAGGAATATTATTTGGGGGTCCAGCCATGGAGAAGAGTTTAGACACTAGGATTAGATAAGGAACACACCCATTATAAAAAAATCACATTAGGATTCTTTTTTTAAGCTGTTCCTTAAAACACTAGTGCTTAGGAAATGTATTGGAGGCAGAAGCAGTCAAGGGTAGCCTAGGGTTAGGGTTAGGCTTAGGGTTAGCCTTAGGGTACGGCTTAGGGTACGTGTTCGGGGAGGGCTTCGGGTACGGCGTAGGGTATGGGTTAGGGTTAGGGTTAGGTTTAGTGTTAGGGTTAGGGCTCGTTTTAGGGTACGGGTTAGGATTAGGGTTCGTGTTAGGGTTAGGGTAGGGGTGAGGGTTAGGGTACGTGTTACGGATAGGGTAGTTATTAAACCTATCCCACTCTCTAGTTACCCATTAGCACGTAAAGGAATATTATTTGGGGGTCCAGCCATGGAGAAGAGTTTAGACACTAGGATAAGATAAGGAACACACCCATTATAAAGAAATCACATTAGGATTCTCTTTTTAAGCTGTTCCTTAAAACACTAGTGCTTAGGAAATCTATTGGAGGCAGAAGCAGTCAGGGTAGCCTAGGGTTAGGGTTAGGCTTAGGGTTAGGCTTAGGGTACGGCTTAGGGTACGGGTTCGGGGAGGGCTTCGGGTACGGCATAGGGTATGGGTTAGGGTTAGGGTTAGGGTTAGTGTTAGGGTTAGGGCTCGGTTTAGGGTACGGGTTAGGATTAGGGTACGTGTTAGGGTAAGGGTAGGGGTTAGGGTTAGGGTACGCGTTAGGGTTAGGGTAGTGATTAAACCTATCCCACTCTCTCGATACCCCTTAGCACATAAAGGAATATTATTTGGGGGTCCTGCCATGGAGAAGAGTTTAGACACTAGGATTAGATAAGGAACACACCCATTATAAAGAAATCACATTAGGATTCTCTTTTTAAGCTGTTCCTTAAAACACTAGTGCTTAGGCAATTCATTGGAGGCAGAAGCAGTCAAGGGTAGCCTAGGGTTAGGGTTAGGCTTAGGGTTAGCCTTAGGGTACGGCTTAGGGTACGGGTTCGGGGAGGGCTTCGGGTACGGCGTAGGGTATGGGTTAGGGTTAGGGTTACGGTTAGTGTTAGGGTTAGGGCTCGGTTTAGGGTACGGGTTAGGATTAGGGTACGTGTTAGGGTTAGGGTAGGGGTTAGGGTTAGGGTACGCGTTAGGGTTAGGGTAGTTATTAAACCTATCCCACTCTCTAGATACCCCTTAGTACGTAAAGGAACATTATTTGGGGGTCCAGCCATGGAGAAGAGTTTAGACACTAAGGTAATATAAGGAACACACACATTATAAAGAAATCACATTAGGATTCTCTTTTTAAGCTGTTCCTTAAAACACTAGTGCTTAGGAAATCTATTGGAGGCAGAAGCAGTCAAGGGTAGCCTAGGGTTAGGGTTAGGCTTAGGGTTAGGCTTCGGGTACGGCTTAGGGTACGGGTTCGGGGAGGGCTTCGGGTACGGCGTAGGGTATGGGTTAGGGTTAGGGTTAGGGTTAGTGTTAGGGTTAGGGCTCGGTTTAGGGTACGTGTTAGGATTAGGGTACGTGTTAGGGTAAGGGTAGGGGTTAGGGTTAGGGTACACGTTAGGGTTAGGGTAGTGATTAAACCTATCCCACTCTCTCGATACCCCTTAGCACATAAAGGAATATTATTTGGGGGTCCAGCCATGGAGAAGAGTTTAGACACTAGGATTAGATAAGGAACACACCCATTATAAAGAAATCACATTAGGATTCTCTTTTTAAGCTGTTCCTTAAAACACTAGTGCTTAGGAAATCTATTGGAGGCAGAAGCAGTCAAGGGTAGCCTAGGGTTAGGGTTAGGCTTAGGGTTAGGCCTAGGGTACGGCTTAGGGTACGTGTTCGGGGAGGGCTTCGGGTACGGCGTAGGGTATGGGTTAGGGTTAGGGTTAGGTTTAGTGTTAGGGTTAGGGCTCGTTTTAGGGTACGGGTTAGGATTAGTGTTTGTGTTAGGGTTAGGGTAGGGGTGAGGGTTAGGGTACGTGTTACGGATAGGGTAGTTATTAAACCTATCCCACTCTCTAGTTACCCATTAGCACGTAAAGGAATATTATTTGGGGGTCCAGCCATGGAGAAGAGTTTAGACACTAGGATAAGATAAGGAACACACCCATTATAAAGAAATCACATTAGGATTCTCTTTTTAAGCTGTTCCTTAAAACACTAGTGCTTAGGAAATCTATTGGAGGCAGAAGCAGTCAAGGGTAGCCTAGGGTTAGGGTTAGGCTTAGGGTTAGGCTTAGGGTACGGCTTAGGGTACGGCTTCGGGGAGGGCTTCGGGTACGGCGTAGGGTATGGGTTAGGGTTAGGGTTAGGGTTAGTGTTAGGGTTAGGGCTCGGTTTAGGGTACGGGTTAGGATTAGGGTACGTGTTAGGGTTAGGGTAGGGGTTAGGGTTAGGGTACGCGTTAGGGTTAGGGTAGTTATTAAACCTATCCCACTCTCTAGATACCCCTTAGCACGTAAAGGAATATTATTAGGTGGTCCAGCCATGGAGAACAGTTTAGACACTAAGATAATATAAGGAACACACACATTATAAAGAAATCACATTAGGATTCTCTTTTTAAGCTGTTCCTTAAAACACTAGTGCTTAGGAAATCTATTGGAGGCAGAAGCAGTCAAGGGTAGCCTAGGGTTAGGGTTAGGCTTACGGTTAGGCTTAGGGTACGGCTTAGGGTACATGTTCGGGGAGTGCTTCGGGTACGGCGTAGGGTATGGGTTACGGTTAGGGTTAGGGTTAGTGTTAGGGTTAGGGCTCGGTTTAGGGTACGGGTTAGGATTAGGGTACATGTTAGGGTTAGGGTAGGGGTTAGGGTTAGGGTACGCGTTACGGTTAGGGTAGTTATTAAACCTATCCCACTCTCTAGATACCCCTTAGCACGTAAAGGAATATTATTTGGGGGTCTAGCCATGGAGAAGAGTTTAGACACTAAGATAATATAAGGAACACACACATTATAAAGAAATAATATTAGGATTCTCTTTTTAAGCTGTTCCTTAAAACACTAGTGCTTAGGAAATCTATTGGAGGCAGAAGCAGTCAAGGGTAGCTTAGGGTTAGGGTTAGGCTTAGGGTTAGGCTTAGGGTACGGCTTAGGGTACGGGTTCGGGGAGGGCTTCGGGCACGGCGTAGGGTATGGGTTAGGGTTAGGGTTAGGGTTAGTGTTAGGGTTAGGGCTCGGTTAGGGTACGGGTTAGGATTAGGGTACGTGTTAGGGATAGGGTAGGGGTTAGCGTTAGGGTACGCGTTAGGGTTAGGGTAGTTATTAAACCTATCCCACTCTCTAGTTACCCCATAGCACGTAAAGGAATATTATTTGGGGGTCCAGCCACGGAGAAGAGTTTAGACACTAGGATAAGATAAGGAACACACACATTATAAAGAAATCACATTAGGATTCTCTCTTTAAGCTGTTCCTTAAAACACTAGTGCTTAGGAAATCTATTGGAGGCAGAAGCAGTCAAGGGTAGCCTAGGGTTAGGGTTAGGCTTAGGGTTAGGCTTCTGGTACGGCTTAGGGTACGGGTTCGGGGAGGGCTTCGGGTACGGCGTAGGGTATGGGTTAGGGTTAGGCTTAGGGTTAGTGTTAGGGTTAGGGCTCGGTTTAGGGTACGGGTTTGGATTAGGGTACGTGTTAGGGTAAGGGTAGGGGTTAGGGTTAGGGTACGCGTTAGGGTTAGGGTAGTGATTAAACCTATCCCACTCTCTCGATACCCCTTAGCACATAAAGGAATATTATTTGGGGGTCCAGCCATGGAGAAGAGTTTAGACACTAGGATTAGATAAGGAACACACCCATTATAAAGAAATCACATTAGTATTCTCTTTTTAAGCTGTTCCTTAAAACACTAGTGCTTAGGAAATGTATTGGAGGCAGAAGCAGTCAAGGGTAGCCTAGGGTTAGGGTTAGGCTTAGGGTTAGGCTTAGGGTACGGCTTAGGGTACGGGTTCGGGGAGGGCTTCGGGTACGGCGTAGGGTATGGGTTAGGGTTAGGGTTACGTTTAGTGTTAGGGTTAGGGCTCGGTTTAGGGTACGGGTTAGGTTTAGGGTACGTGTTAGGGTTAGTGTAGGGGTTAGGGTTAGGGTACGCGTTAGGGTTAGGGTAGTTATTAAACCTATCCCACTCTCTAGATACCCCTTAGTACTTAAAGGAACATTATTTGGGGGTCCAGCCATGGAGAAGAGTTTAGACACTAAGGTAATATAAGGAACACACACATTATAAAGAAATCACATTAGGATTCTCTTTTTAAGCTGTTCCTTAAAACACTAGTGCTTAGGAAATCTATTGGAGGCAGAAGCAGTCAAGGGTAGCCTAGGGTTAGGGTTAGCCTTAGGGTTAGGCTTCGGGTACGGCTTAGGGTACGGGTTCGGGGAGGGCTTCGGGTACGGCGTAGGGTATGGGTTAGGGTTAGGGTTAGGGTTAGTGTTAGGGTTAGGGCTCGGTTTAGGGTACGGGTTAGGATTAGGGTACGTGTTAGTGTAAGGGTAGGGGTTAGGGTTAGGGTACGCGTTAGGGTTAGGGTAGTGATTAAACCTATCCCACTCTCTCGATACCCCTTAGCACATAAAGGAATATTATTTGGGGGTCCAGCCATGGAGAAGAGTTTAGACACTAGGATTAGATAAGGAACACACCCATTATAAAAAAATCACATTAGGATTCTTTTTTTAAGCTGTTCCTTAAAACACTAGTGCTTAGGAAATCTATTGGAGGCAGAAGCAGTCAAGGGTAGCCTAGGGTTAGGGTTAGGCTTAGGGTTAGGCTTAGGGTACGGCTTAGGGTACGTGTTCGGGGAGGGCTTCGGGTACGGCGTAGGGTATGGGTTAGGGTTAGGGTTAGGTTTAGTGTTAGGGCTAGGGCTCGTTTTAGGGTACGGGTTAGGATTAGGGTTCGTGTTAGGGTTAGGGTAGGGGTGAGGGTTAGGGTACGTGTTACGGATAGGGTAGTTATTAAACCTATCCCACTCTCTAGTTACCCATTAGCACGTAAAGGAATATTATTTGGGGGTCCAGCCATGGAGAAGAGTTTAGACACTAGGATAAGATAAGGAACACACCCATTATAAAGAAATCACATTAGGATTCTCTTTTTAAGCTGTTCCTTAAAACACTAGTGCTTAGGAAATCTATTGGAGGCAGAAGCAGTCAAGGGTAGCCTAGGGTTAGGGTTAGGCTTAGGGTTAGGCTTAGGGTACGGCTTAGGGTACGGCTTCGGGGAGGGCTTCGGGTACGGCGTAGGGTATGGGTTAGGGTTAGGGTTAGGGTTAGTGTTAGGGTTAGGGCGCGGTTTAGGGTACGGGTTAGGATTAGGGTACGTGTTAGGGTTAGGGTAGGGGTTAGGGTTAGGGTACGCGTTAGGGTTAGGGTAGTTATTAAACCTATCCCACTCTCTAGATACCCCTTAGCACGTAAAGGAATATTATTAGGTGGTCCAGCCATGGAGAACAGTTTAGACACTAAGATAATATAAGGAACACACACATTATAAAGAAATCACATTAGGATTCTCTTTTTAAGCTGTTCCTTAAAACACTAGTGCTTAGGAAATCTATTGGAGGCAGAAGCAGTCAAGGGTAGCCTAGGGTTAGGGTTAGGCTTACGGTTAGGCTTAGGGTACGGCTTAGGGTACATGTTCGGGGAGGGCTTCGGGTACGGCGTAGGGTATGGGTTACGGTTAGGGTTAGGGTTAGTGTTAGGGTTAGGGCTCGGTTTAGGGTACGGGTTAGGATTAGGGTACATGTTAGGGTTAGGGTAGGGGTTAGGGTTAGGGTACGCGTTACGGTTAGGGTAGTTATTAAACCTATCCCACTCTCTAGATACCCCTTAGCACGTAAAGGAATATTATTTGGGGGTCCAGCCATGGAGAATAGTTTAGACACTAAGATAATATAAGGAACACACACATTATAAAGAAATAATATTAGGATTCTCTTTTTAAGCTGTTCCTTAAAACACTAGTGCTTAGGAAATCTATTGGAGGCAGAAGCAGTCAAGGGTAGCCTAGGGTTAGGGTTAGGCTTAGGGTTAGGCTTAGGGTACAGCTTAGGGTACGGGTACGGGGAAGGCTTCGGGTACGGCGTAGGGTATGGGTTAGGGTTAGGGTTCCGGTTAGTGTTAGGGTTAGGGCTCGGTTTAGGGTACGGGTTAGGATTAGGGTACGTGTTAGGGTTAGGGTAGGGGTTAGGGTTAGGGTACGCGTTAGGGTTAGGGTAGTTATTAAACCTATCCCACTCTCTAGATACCCCTTAGTACGTAAAGGAACATTATTTGGGGGTCCAGCCATGGAGAAGAGTTTAGACACTAAGGTAATATAAGGAACACACACATTATAAAGAAATCACATTAGGATTCTCTTTTTAAGCTGTTCCTTAAAACACTAGTGCTTAGGAAATCTATTGGAGGCAGAAGCATTTGGGTAGCCTAGGGTTAGGGTTAGGCTTAGGGTTAGGCTTCGGGTACGGCTTAGGGTACGGGTTCGGGGAGGGCTTCGGGTACGGCGTAGGGTATGGGTTAGGGTTAGGGTTAGGGTTAGTGTTAGGGTTAGGGCTCGGTTTAGGGTACGTGTTAGGATTAGGGTACGTGTTAGGGTAAGGGTAGGGGTTAGGGTTAGGGTACACGTTAGGGTTAGGGTAGTGATTAAACCTATCCCACTCTCTCGATACCCCTTAGCACATAAAGGAATATTATTTGGGGGTCCAGCCATGGAGAAGAGTTTAGACACTAGGATTAGATAAGGAACACACCCATTATAAAGAAATCACATTAGGATTCTCTTTTTAAGCTGTTCCTTAAAACACTAGTGCTTAGGAAATCTATTGGAGGCAGAAGCAGTCAAGGGTAGCCTAGGGTTAGGGTTAGGCTTAGGGTTAGGCTTAGGGTACGGCTTAGGGTACGTGTTCGGGGAGGGCTTCGGGTACGGCGTAGGGTATGGGTTAGGGTTAGGGTTAGGTTTAGTGTTAGGGTTAGGGCTCGTTTTAGGTTACGGGTTAGGATTAGTGTTTGTGTTAGGGTTAGGGTAGGGGTGAGGGTTAGGGTACGTGTTACGGATAGGGTAGTTATTAAACCTATCCCACTCTCTAGTTACCCATTAGCACGTAAAGGAATATTATTTGGGGGTCCAGCCATGGAGAAGAGTTTAGACACTAGGATAAGATAAGGAACACACCCATTATAAAGAAATCACATTAGGATTCTCTTTTTAAGCTGTTCCTTAAAACACTAGTGCTTAGGAAATCTATTGGAGGCAGAAGCAGTCAAGGGTAGCCTAGGGTTAGGGTTAGGCTTAGGGTTAGGCTTAGGGTACGGCTTAGGGTACGGCTTCGGGGAGGGCTTCGGGTACGGCGTAGGGTATGGGTTAGGGTTAGGGTTAGGGTTAGTGTTAGGGTTAGGGCTCGGTTTAGGGTACGGGTTAGGATTAGGGTACGTGTTAGGGTTAGGGTAGGGGTTAGGGTTAGGGTACGCGTTAGGGTTAGGGTAGTTATTAAACCTATCCCACTCTCTAGATACCCCTTAGCACGTAAAGGAATATTATTTGGGGGTCCAGCCATGGAGAAGTGTTTAGACACTAAGATAATATAAGGAACACACACATTATAAAGAAATAATATTAGGATTCTCTTTTTAAGCTGTTCCTTAAAACACTAGTGCTTAGGAAATCTATTGGAGGCAGAAGCAGTCAAGGGTAGCCTAGGGTTAGGGTTAGGCTTAGGGTTAGGCTTAGGGTACGGCTTAGGGTACGGGTTCGGGGAGGGCTTCGGGCACGGCGTAGGGTATGGGTTAGGGTTAGGGTTAGGTTTAGTGTTAGGGCTAGGGCTCGTTTTAGGGTACGGGTTAGGATTAGGGTTCGTGTTAGGGTTAGGGTAGGGGTGAGGGTTAGGGTACGTGTTACGGATAGGGTAGTTATTAAACCTATCCCACTCTCTAGTTACCCATTAGCACGTAAAGGAATATTATTTGGGGGTCCAGCCATGGAGAAGAGTTTAGACACTAGGATAAGATAAGGAACACACCCATTATAAAGAAATCACATTAGGATTCTCTTTTTAAGCTGTTCCTTAAAACACTAGTGCTTAGGAAATCTATTGGAGGCAGAAGCAGTCAAGGGTAGCCTAGGGTTAGGGTTAGGCTTAGGGTTAGGCTTAGGGTACGGCTTAGGGTACGGCTTCGGGGAGGGCTTCGGGTACGGCGTAGGGTATGGGTTAGGGTTAGGGTTAGGGTTAGTGTTAGGGTTAGGGCTCGGTTTAGGGTACGGGTTAGGATTAGGGTACGTGTTAGGGTTAGGGTAGGGGTTAGGGTTAGGGTACGCGTTAGGGTTAGGGTAGTTATTAAACCTATCCCACTCTCTAGATACCCCTTAGCACGTAAAGGAATATTATTAGGTGGTCCAGCCATGGAGAACAGTTTAGACACTAAGATAATATAAGGAACACACACATTATAAAGAAATCACATTAGGATTCTCTTTTTAAGCTGTTCCTTAAAACACTAGTGCTTAGGAAATCTATTGGAGGCAGAAGCAGTCAAGGGTAGCCTAGGGTTAGGGTTAGGCTTACGGTTAGGCTTAGGGTACGGCTTAGGGTACATGTTCGGGGAGGGCTTCGGGTACGGCGTAGGGTATGGGTTACGGTTAGGGTTAGGGTTAGTGTTAGGGTTAGGGCTCGGTTTAGGGTACGGGTTAGGATTAGGGTACATGTTAGGGTTAGGGTAGGGGTTAGGGTTAGGGTACGCGTTACGGTTAGGGTAGTTATTAAACCTATCCCACTCTCTAGATACCCCTTAGCACGTAAAGGAATATTATTTGGGGGTCCAGCCATGGAGAATAGTTTAGACACTAAGATAATATAAGGAACACACACATTATAAAGAAATAATATTAGGATTCTCTTTTTAAGCTGTTCCTTAAAACACTAGTGCTTAGGAAATCTATTGGAGGCAGAAGCAGTCAAGGGTAGCCTAGGGTTAGGGTTAGGCTTAGGGTTAGGCTTAGGGTACAGCTTAGGGTACGGGTACGGGGAAGGCTTCGGGTACGGCGTAGGGTATGGGTTAGGGTTAGGGTTCCGGTTAGTGTTAGGGTTAGGGCTCGGTTTAGGGTACGGGTTAGGATTAGGGTACGTGTTAGGGTTAGGGTAGGGGTTAGGGTTAGGGTACGCGTTAGGGTTAGGGTAGTTATTAAACCTATCCCACTCTCTAGATACCCCTTAGTACGTAAAGGAACATTATTTGGGGGTCCAGCCATGGAGAAGAGTTTAGACACTAAGGTAATATAAGGAACACACACATTATAAAGAAATCACATTAGGATTCTCTTTTTAAGCTGTTCCTTAAAACACTAGTGCTTAGGAAATCTATTGGAGGCAGAAGCATTTGGGTAGCCTAGGGTTAGGGTTAGGCTTAGGGTTAGGCTTCGGGTACGGCTTAGGGTACGGGTTCGGGGAGGGCTTCGGGTACGGCGTAGGGTATGGGTTAGGGTTAGGGTTAGGGTTAGTGTTAGGGTTAGGGCTCGGTTTAGGGTACGTGTTAGGATTAGGGTACGTGTTAGGGTAAGGGTAGGGGTTAGGGTTAGGGTACACGTTAGGGTTAGGGTAGTGATTAAACCTATCCCACTCTCTCGATACCCCTTAGCACATAAAGGAATATTATTTGGGGGTCCAGCCATGGAGAAGAGTTTAGACACTAGGATTAGATAAGGAACACACCCATTATAAAGAAATCACATTAGGATTCTCTTTTTAAGCTGTTCCTTAAAACACTAGTGCTTAGGAAATCTATTGGAGGCAGAAGCAGTCAAGGGTAGCCTAGGGTTAGGGTTAGGCTTAGGGTTAGGCTTAGGGTACGGCTTAGGGTACGTGTTCGGGGAGGGCTTCGGGTACGGCGTAGGGTATGGGTTAGGGTTAGGGTTAGGTTTAGTGTTAGGGTTAGGGCTCGTTTTAGGTTACGGGTTAGGATTAGTGTTTGTGTTAGGGTTAGGGTAGGGGTGAGGGTTAGGGTACGTGTTACGGATAGGGTAGTTATTAAACCTATCCCACTCTCTAGTTACCCATTAGCACGTAAAGGAATATTATTTGGGGGTCCAGCCATGGAGAAGAGTTTAGACACTAGGATAAGATAAGGAACACACCCATTATAAAGAAATCACATTAGGATTCTCTTTTTAAGCTGTTCCTTAAAACACTAGTGCTTAGGAAATCTATTGGAGGCAGAAGCAGTCAAGGGTAGCCTAGGGTTAGGGTTAGGCTTAGGGTTAGGCTTAGGGTACGGCTTAGGGTACGGCTTCGGGGAGGGCTTCGGGTACGGCGTAGGGTATGGGTTAGGGTTAGGGTTAGGGTTAGTGTTAGGGTTAGGGCTCGGTTTAGGGTACGGGTTAGGATTAGGGTACGTGTTAGGGTTAGGGTAGGGGTTAGGGTTAGGGTACGCGTTAGGGTTAGGGTAGTTATTAAACCTATCCCACTCTCTAGATACCCCTTAGCACGTAAAGGAATATTATTTGGGGGTCCAGCCATGGAGAAGTGTTTAGACACTAAGATAATATAAGGAACACACACATTATAAAGAAATAATATTAGGATTCTCTTTTTAAGCTGTTCCTTAAAACACTAGTGCTTAGGAAATCTATTGGAGGCAGAAGCAGTCAAGGGTAGCCTAGGGTTAGGGTTAGGCTTAGGGTTAGGCTTAGGGTACGGCTTAGGGTACGGGTTCGGGGAGGGCTTCGGGCACGGCGTAGGGTATGGGTTAGGGTTAGGGTTAGGGTTAGTGTTAGGGTTAGGGCTCGGTTAGGGTACGGGTTAGGATTAGGGTACGTGTTAGGGTTAGGGTAGGGGTTAGCGTTAGGGTACGCGTTAGGGTTAGGGTAGTTATTAAACCTATCCCACTCTCTAGTTACCCCTTAGCACGTAAAGGAATATTATTTGGGGGTCCAGCCACGGAGAAGAGTTTAGACACTAGGATAAGATAAGGAACACACACATTATAAAGAAATCACATTAGGATTCTCTTTTTAAGCTGTTCCTTAAAACATTAGTGCTTAGGAAATCTATTGGAGGCAGAAGCAGTCAAGGGTAGCCTAGGGTTAGGGTTAGGCTTAGGGTTAGGCTTCTGGTACGGCTTAGGGTACGGTTTCGGGGAGGGCTTCGGGTACGGCGTAGGGTATGGGTTAGGGTTAGGCTTAGGGTTAGTGTTTGGGTTAGGGCTCGGTTTAGGGTACGGGTTTGGATTAGGGTACGTGTTAGGGAAAGGGTAGGGGTTAGGGTTAGGGTACGCGTTAGGGTTAGGGTAGTGATTAAACCTATCCCACTCTCTCGATACCCCTTAGCACATAAAGGAATATTATTTGGGGGTCCAGCCATGGAGAAGAGTTTAGACACTAGGATTAGATAAGGAACACACCCATTATAAAGAAATCACATTAGGATTCTGTTTTTAAGCTGTTCCTTAAAACACTAGTGCTTAGGAAATGTATTGGAGGCAGAAGCAGTCAAGGGTAGCATAGGGTTAGGGTTAGGCTTAGGGTTAGGCTTAGGGTACGGCTTAGGGTACGGGTTCGGGGAGGGCTTCGGGTACGGCGTAGGGTATGGGTTAGGGTTAGGGTTACGGTTAGTGTTAGGGTTAGGGCTCGGTTTAGGTTACGGGTTAGGATTAGGGTACGTGTTAGGGTTAGTGTAGGGGTTAGGGTTAGGGTACGCGTTAGGGTTAGGGTAGTTATTAAACCTATCCCACTCTCTAGATACCCCTTAGTACTTAAAGGAACATTATTTGGGGGTCCAGCTATGGAGAAGAGTTTAGACACTAAGGTAATATAAGGAACACACACATTATAAAGAAATCACATTAGGATTCTCTTTTTAAGCTGTTCCTTAAAACACTAGTGCTTAGGAAATCTATTGGAGGCAGAAGCAGTCAAGGGTAGCCTAGGGTTAGGGTTAGCCTTAGGGTTAGGCTTCGGGTACGGCTTAGGGTACGGGTTCGGGGAGGGCTTCGGGTACGGCGTAGGGTATGGGTTAGGGTTAGGGTTAGGGTTAGTGTTAGGGTTAGGGCTCGGTTTAGGGTACGGGTTAGGATTAGGGTACGTGTTAGTGTAAGGGTAGGGGTTAGGGTTAGTGTACGCGTTAGGGTTAGGGTAGTGATTAAACCTATCCCACTCTCTCGATACCCCTTAGCACATAAAGGAATATTATTTGGGGGTCCAGCCATGGAGAAGAGTTTAGACACTAGGATTAGATAAGGAACACACCCATTATAAAAAAATCACATTAGGATTCTCTTTTTAAGCTGTTCCTTAAAACACTAGTGCTTAGGAAATCTATTGGAGGCAGAAGCAGTCAAGGGTAGCCTAGGGTTAGGGTTAGGCTTAGGGTTAGGCTTAGGGTACGGCTTAGGGTACGTGTTCGGGGAGGGCTTCGGGTACGGCGTAGGGTATGGGTTAGGGTTAGGGTTACGTTTAGTGTTAGGGTTAGGGCTCGTTTTAGGGTACGGGTTAGGATTAGGGTTCGTGTTAGGGTTAGGGTAGGGGAGAGGGTTAGGGTACGTGTTACGGATAGGGTAGTTATTAAACCTATCCCACTCTCTAGTAACCCATTAGCACGTAAAGGAATATTATTTGGGGGTCCAGCCATGGAGAAGAGTTTAGACACTAGGATAAGATAAGGAACACACCCATTATAAAGAAATCACATTAGGATTCTCTTTTTAAGCTGTTCCTTAAAACACTAGTGCTTAGGAAATCTATTGGAGGCAGAAGCAGTCAAGGGTAGCCTAGGGTTAGGGTTAGGCTTAGGGTTAGGCTTAGGGTACGGCTTAGGGTACGGCTTCGGGGAGGGCTTCGGGTACGGCGTAGGGTATGGGTTAGGGTTAGGGTTAGGGTTAGTGTTAGGGTTAGAGCTCGGTTTAGGGTACGGGTTAGGATTAGGGTACGTGTTAGGGTTAGGGTAGGGGTTAGGGTTAGGGTACGCGTTAGGGTTAGGGTAGTTATTAAACCTATCCCACTCTCTAGATACCCCTTAGCACGTAAAGGAATATTATTAGGGGGTCCAGCCATGGAGAAGAGTTTAGACACTAAGATAATATAAGGAACACACACATTATAAAGAAATCACATTAGGATTCTCTTTTTAAGCTGTTCCTTAAAACACTAGTGCTTAGGAAATCTATTGGAGGCAGAAGCAGTCAAGGGTATCCTAGGGTTAGGGTTAGGCTTACGGTTAGGCTTAGGGTACGGCTTAGGGTACGTGTTTGGAGAGGGCTTCGGGTACGGCGTAGGGTATGGGTTACGGTTAGGGTTAGGGTTAGTGTTAGGGTTAGGGCTCGGTTTAGGGTACGGGTTAGGATTAGGGTACATGTTAGGGTTAGGGTAGTGGTTAGGGTTAGGGTACGCGTTACGGTTAGGGTAGTTATTAAACCTATCCCACTCTCTAGTTACCCCTTAGCACGTAAAGGAATATTATTTGGGGGTCCATCCACGGAGAAGAGTTTAGACACTAGGATAAGATAAGGAACACACACATTATAAAGAAATCACATTAGGATTCTCTTTTTAAGCTGTTCCTTAAAACACTAGTGCTTAGGAAATCTATTGGAGGCAGAAGCAGTCAAGGGTAGCCTAGGGTTAGGGTTAGCCTTAGGGTTAGGCTTCGGGTACGGCTTAGGGTACGGGTTCGGGGAGGGCTTCGGGTACGGCGTAGGGTATGGGTTAGGGTTAGGGTTAGGGTTAGTGTTAGGGTTAGGGCTCGGTTTAGGGTACGGGTTAGGATTAGGGTACGTGTTAGTGTAAGGGTAGGGGTTAGGGTTAGGGTACGCGTTAGGGTTAGGGTAGTGATTAAACCTATCCCACTCTCTCGATACCCCTTAGCACATAAAGGAATATTATTTGGGGGTCCAGCCATGGAGAAGAGTTTAGACACTAGGATTAGATAAGGAACACACCCATTATAAAAAAATCACATTAGGATTCTTTTTTTAAGCTGTTCCTTAAAACACTAGTGCTTAGGAAATGTATTGGAGGCAGAAGCAGTCAAGGGTAGCCTAGGGTTAGGGTTAGGCTTAGGGTTAGGCTTAGGGTACGGCTTAGGGTACGTGTTCGGGGAGGGCTTCGGGTACGGCGTAGGGTATGGGTTAGGGTTAGGGTTAGGTTTAGTGTTAGGGTTAGGGCTCGTTTTAGGGTACGGGTTAGGATTAGGGTTCGTGTTAGGGTTAGGGTAGGGGTGAGGGTTAGGGTACGTGTTACGGATAGGGTAGTTATTAAACCTATCCCACTCTCTAGTTACCCATTAGCACGTAAAGGAATATTATTTGGGGGTCCAGCCATGGAGAAGAGTTTAGACACTAGGATAAGATAAGGAACACACCCATTATAAAGAAATCACATTAGGATTCTCTTTTTAAGCTGTTCCTTAAAACACTAGTGCTTAGGAAATCTATTGGAGGCAGAAGCAGTCAGGGTAGCCTAGCGTTAGGGTTAGGCTTAGGGTTAGGCTTAGGGTACGGCTTAGGGTACGGGTTCGGGGAGGGCTTCGGGTACGGCATAGGGTATGGGTTAGGGTTAGGGTTAGGGTTAGTGTTAGGGTTAGGGCTCGGTTTAGGGTACGGGTTAGGATTAGGGTACGTGTTAGGGTAAGGGTAGGGGTTAGGGTTAGGGTACGCGTTAGGGTTAGGGTAGTGATTAAACCTATCCCACTCTCTCGATACCCCTTAGCACATAAAGGAATATTATTTGGGGGTCCTGCCATGGAGAAGAGTTTAGACACTAGGATTAGATAAGGAACACACCCATTATAAAGAAATCACATTAGGATTCTCTTTTTAAGCTGTTCCTTAAAACACTAGTGCTTAGGCAATTCATTGGAGGCAGAAGCAGTCAAGGGTAGCCTAGGGTTAGGGTTAGGCTTAGGGTTAGCCTTAGGGTACGGCTTAGGGTACGGGTTCGGGGAGGGCTTCGGGTACGGCGTAGGGTATGGGTTAGGGTTAGGGTTACGGTTAGTGTTAGGGTTAGGGCTCGGTTTAGGGTACGGGTTAGGATTAGGGTACGTGTTAGGGTTAGGGTAGGGGTTAGGGTTAGGGTACGCGTTAGGGTTAGGGTAGTTATTAAACCTATCCCACTCTCTAGATACCCCTTAGTACGTAAAGGAACATTATTTGGGGGTCCAGCCATGGAGAAGAGTTTAGACACTAAGGTAATATAAGGAACACACACATTATAAAGAAATCACATTAGGATTCTCTTTTTAAGCTGTTCCTTAAAACACTAGTGCTTAGGAAATCTATTGGAGGCAGAAGCAGTCAAGGGTAGCCTAGGGTTAGGGTTAGGCTTAGGGTTAGGCTTCGGGTACGGCTTAGGGTACGGGTTCGGGGAGGGCTTCGGGTACGGCGTAGGGTATGGGTTAGGGTTAGGGTTAGGGTTAGTGTTAGGGTTAGGGCTCGGTTTAGGGTACGTGTTAGGATTAGGGTACGTGTTAGGGTAAGGGTAGGGGTTAGGGTTAGGGTACACGTTAGGGTTAGGGTAGTGATTAAACCTATCCCACTCTCTCGATACCCCTTAGCACATAAAGGAATATTATTTGGGGGTCCAGCCATGGAGAAGAGTTTAGACACTAGGATTAGATAAGGAACACACCCATTATAAAGAAATCACATTAGGATTCTCTTTTTAAGCTGTTCCTTAAAACACTAGTGCTTAGGAAATCTATTGGAGGCAGAAGCAGTCAAGGGTAGCCTAGGGTTAGGGTTAGGCTTAGGGTTAGGCCTAGGGTACGGCTTAGGGTACGTGTTCGGGGAGGGCTTCGGGTACGGCGTAGGGTATGGGTTAGGGTTAGGGTTAGGTTTAGTGTTAGGGTTAGGGCTCGTTTTAGGGTACGGGTTAGGATTAGTGTTTGTGTTAGGGTTAGGGTAGGGGTGAGGGTTAGGGTACGTGTTACGGATAGGGTAGTTATTAAACCTATCCCACTCTCTAGTTACCCATTAGCACGTAAAGGAATATTATTTGGGGGTCCAGCCATGGAGAAGAGTTTAGACACTAGGATAAGATAAGGAACACACCCATTATAAAGAAATCACATTAGGATTCTCTTTTTAAGCTGTTCCTTAAAACACTAGTGCTTAGGAAATCTATTGGAGGCAGAAGCAGTCAAGGGTAGCCTAGGGTTAGGGTTAGCCTTAGGGTTAGGCTTCGGGTACGGCTTAGGGTACGGGTTCGGGGAGGGCTTCGGGTACGGCGTAGGGTATGGGTTAGGGTTAGGGTTAGGGTTAGTGTTAGGGTTAGGGCTCGGTTTAGGGTACGGGTTAGGATTAGGGTACGTGTTAGTGTAAGGGTAGGGGTTAGGGTTAGTGTACGCGTTAGGGTTAGGGTAGTGATTAAACCTATCCCACTCTCTCGATACCCCTTAGCACATAAAGGAATATTATTTGGGGGTCCAGCCATGGAGAAGAGTTTAGACACTAGGATTAGATAAGGAACACACCCATTATAAAAAAATCACATTAGGATTCTCTTTTTAAGCTGTTCCTTAAAACACTAGTGCTTAGGAAATCTATTGGAGGCAGAAGCAGTCAAGGGTAGCCTAGGGTTAGGGTTAGGCTTAGGGTTAGGCTTAGGGTACGGCTTAGGGTACGTGTTCGGGGAGGGCTTCGGGTACGGCGTAGGGTATGGGTTAGGGTTAGGGTTAGGTTTAGTGTTAGGGTTAGGGCTCGTTTTAGGGTACGGGTTAGGATTAGTGTTTGTGTTAGGGTTAGGGTAGGGGTGAGGGTTAGGGTACGTGTTACGGATAGGGTAGTTATTAAACCTATCCCACTCTCTAGTTACCCATTAGCACGTAAAGGAATATTATTTGGGGGTCCAGCCATGGAGAAGAGTTTAGACACTAGGATAAGATAAGGAACACACCCATTATAAAGAAATCACATTAGGATTCTCTTTTTAAGCTGTTCCTTAAAACACTAGTGCTTAGGAAATCTATTGGAGGCAGAAGCAGTCAAGGGTAGCCTAGGGTTAGGGTTAGGCTTAGGGTTAGGCTTAGGGTACGGCTTAGGGTACGGCTTCGGGGAGGGCTTCGGGTACGGCGTAGGGTATGGGTTAGGGTTAGGGTTAGGGTTAGTGTTAGGGTTAGGGCTCGGTTTAGGGTACGGGTTAGGATTAGGGTACGTGTTAGGGTTAGGGTAGGGGAGAGGATTAGGGTACGTGTTACGGATAGGGTAGTTATTAAACCTATCCCACTCTCTAGTTACCCATTAGCACGTAAAGGAATATTATTTGGGGGTCCAGCCATGGAGAAGAGTTTAGACACTAGGATAAGATAAGGAACACACCCATTATAAAGAAATCACATTAGGATTCTCTTTTTAAGCTGTTCCTTAAAACACTAGTGCTTAGGAAATCTATTGGAGGCAGAAGCAGTCAAGGGTAGCCTAGGGTTAGGGTTAGGCTTAGGGTTAGGCTTAGGGTACGGCTTAGGGTACGGCTTCGGGGAGGGCTTCGGGTACGGCGTAGGGTATGGGTTAGGGTTAGGGTTACGGTTAGTGTTAGGGTTAGGGCTCGGTTTAGGGTACGGGTTAGGATTAGGGTACGTGTTAGGGTTAGGGTAGGGGTTAGGGTTAGGGTACGCATTAGGGTTAGGGTAGTTATTAAACCTATCCCACTCTCTAGATACCCCTTAGCACGTAAAGGAGTATTACTAGGGGGTCAAGCCATGGAGAAGAGTTTAGACACTAAGATAATATAAGGAACACACACATTATAAAGAAATCACATTAGGATTCTCTTTTTAAGCTGTTCCTTAAAACACTAGTGCTTAGGAAATCTATTGGAGGCAGAAGCAGTCAAGGGTAGCCTAGGGTTAGGGTTAGGCTTAGGGTTAGGCTTAGGGTACGGCTTAGGGTACGTGTTCGGGGAGGGCTTCGGGTACGGCGTAGGGTATGGGTTAGGGTTAGGGTTAGGTTTAGTGTTAGGGTTAGGGCTCGTTTTAGGGTACGGGTTAGGATTAGGGTTCGTGTTAGGGTTAGGGTAGGGGAGAGGGTTAGGGTACGTGTTACGGATAGGGTAGTTATTAAACCTATCCCACTCTCTAGTTACCCATTAGCACGTAAAGGAATATTATTTGGGGGTCCAGCCATGGAGAAGAGTTTAGACACTAGGATAAGATAAGGAACACACCCATTATAAAGAAATCACATTAGGATTCTCTTTTTAAGCTGTTCCTTAAAACACTAGTGCTTAGGAAATCTATTGGAGGCAGAAGCAGTCAAGGGTAGCCTAGGGTTAGGGTTAGGCTTAGGGTTAGGCTTAGGGTACGGCTTAGGGTACGGCTTCGGGGAGGGCTTCGGGTACGGCGTAGGGTATGGGTTAGGGTTAGGGTTAGGGTTAGTGTTAGGGTTAGGGCTCGGTTTAGGGTACGGGTTAGGATTAGGGTACGTGTTAGGGTTAGGGTAGGGGTTAGGGTTAGGGTACGCGTTAGGGTTAGGGTAGTTATTAAACCTATCCCACTCTCTAGATACCCCTTAGCACGTAAAGGAATATTATTAGGGGGTCCAGCCATGGAGAAGAGTTTAGACACTAAGATAATATAAGGAACACACACATTATAAAGAAATCACATTAGGATTCTCTTTTTAAGCTGTTCCTTAAAACACTAGTGCTTAGGAAATCTATTGGAGGCAGAAGCAGTCAAGGGTAGCCTAGGGTTAGGGTTAGGCTTACGGTTAGGCTTAGGGTACGGCTTAGGGTACGTGTTTGGGGAGGGCTTCGGGTACGGCGTAGGGTATGGGTTACGGTTAGGGTTAGGGTTAGTGTTAGGGTTAGGGCTCGGTTTAGGGTACGGGTTAGGATTAGGGTACATGTTAGGGATAGGGTAGTGGTTAGGGTTAGGGTACGCGTTACGGTTAGGGTAGTTATTAAACCTATCCCACTCTCTAGTTACCCCTTAGCACGTAAAGGAATATTATTTGGGGGTCCATCCACGGAGAAGAGTTTAGACACTAGGATAAGATAAGGAACACACACATTATAAAGAAATCACATTAGGATTCTCTTTTTAAGCTGTTCCTTAAAACACTAGTGCTTAGGAAATCTATTGGAGGCAGAAGCAGTCAAGGGTAGCCTAGGGTTAGGTTTAGCCTTAGGGTTAGGCTTCGGGTACGGCTTAGGGTACGGGTTCGGGGAGGGCTTCGGGTACGGCGTAGGGTATGGGTTAGGGTTAGGGTTAGGGTTAGTGTTAGGGTTAGGGCTCGGTTTAGGGTACGTGTTAGGATTAGGGTACGTGTTAGGGTAAGGGTAGGGGTTAGGGTTAGGGTACACGTTAGGGTTAGGGTAGTGATTAAACCTATCCCACTCTCTCGATACCCCTTAGCACATAAAGGAATATTATTTGGGGGTCCAGCCATGGAGAAGAGTTTAGACACTAGGATTAGATAAGGAACACACCCATTATAAAGAAATCACATTAGGATTCTCTTTTTAAGCTGTTCCTTAAAACACTAGTGCTTAGGAAATCTATTGGAGGCAGAAGCAGTCAAGGGTAGCCTAGGGTTAGGGTTAGGCTTAGGGTTAGGCCTAGGGTACGGCTTAGGGTACGTGTTCGGGGAGGGCTTCGGGTACGGCGTAGGGTATGGGTTAGGGTTAGGGTTAGGTTTAGTGTTAGGGTTAGGGCTCGTTTTAGGGTACAGGTTAGGATTAGTGTTTGTGTTAGGGTTAGGGTAGGGGTGAGGGTTAGGGTACGTGTTACGGATAGGGTAGTTATTAAACCTATCCCACTCTCTAGTTACCCATTAGCACGTAAAGGAATATTATTTGGGGGTCCAGCCATGGAGAAGAGTTTAGACACTAGGATAAGATAAGGAACACACCCATTATAAAGAAATCACATTAGGATTCTCTTTTTAAGCTGTTCCTTAAAACACTAGTGCTTAGGAAATCTATTGGAGGCAGAAGCAGTCAAGGGTAGCCTAGGGTTAGGGTTAGGCTTAGGGTTAGGCTTAGGGTACGGCTTAGGGTACGGCTTCGGGGAGGGCTTCGGGTACGGCGTAGGGTATGGGTTAGGGTTAGGGTTAGGGTTAGTGTTAGGGTTAGGGCTCGGTTTAGGGTACGGGTTAGGATTAGGGTACGTGTTAGGGTTAGGGTAGGGGTTAGGGTTAGGGTACGCGTTAGGGTTAGGGTAGTTATTAAACCTATCCCACTCTCTAGATACCCCTTAGCACGTAAAGGAATATTATTAGGTGGTCCAGCCATGGAGAACAGTTTAGACACTAAGATAATATAAGGAACACACACATTATAAAGAAATCACATTAGGATTCTCTTTTTAAGCTGTTCCTTAAAACACTAGTGCTTAGGAAATCTATTGGAGGCAGAAGCAGTCAAGGGTAGCCTAGGGTTAGGGTTAGGCTTACGGTTAGGCTTAGGGTACGGCTTAGGGTACATGTTCGGGGAGGGCTTCGGGTACGGCGTAGGGTATGGGTTACGGTTAGGGTTAGGGTTAGTGTTAGGGTTAGGGCTCGGTTTAGGGTACGGGTTAGGATTAGGGTACATGTTAGGGTTAGGGTAGGGGTTAGGGTTAGGGTACGCGTTACGGTTAGGGTAGTTATTAAACCTATCCCACTCTCTAGATACCCCTTAGCACGTAAAGGAATATTATTTGGGGGTCTAGCCATGGAGAAGAGTTTAGACACTAAGATAATATAAAGAACACACACATTATAAAGAAATAATATTAGGATTCTCTTTTTAAGCTGTTCCTTAAAACACTAGTGCTTAGGAAATCTATTGGAGGCAGAAGCAGTCAAGGGTAGCTTAGGGTTAGGGTTAGGCTTAGGGATAGGCTTAGGGTACGGCTTAGGGTACGGGTTCGGGGAGGGCTTCGGGCACGGCGTAGGGTATGGGTTAGGGTTAGGGTTAGGGTTAGTGTTAGGGTTAGGGCTCGGTTAGGGTACGGGTTAGGATTAGGGTACGTGTTAGGGTTAGGGTAGGGGTTAGCGTTAGGGTACGCGTTAGGGTTAGGGTAGTTATTAAACCTATCCCACTCTCTAGTTACCCCTTAGCACGTAAAGGAATATTATTTGGGGGTCCAGCCACGGAGAAGAGTTTAGACACTAGGATAAGATAAGGAACACACACATTATAAAGAAATCACATTAGGATTCTCTTTTTAAGCTGTTCCTTAAAACACTAGTGCTTAGGAAATCTATTGGAGGCAGAAGCAGTCAAGGGTAGCCTAGGGTTAGGGTTAGGCTTAGGGTTAGGCTTCTGGTACGGCTTAGGGTACGGGTTCGGGGAGGGCTTCGGGTACGGCGTAGGGTATGGGTTAGGGTTAGGCTTAGGGTTAGTGTTAGGGTTAGGGCTCGGTTTAGGGTACGGGTTTGGATTAGGGTACGTGTTAGGGTAAGGGTAGGGGTTAGGGTTAGGGTACGCGTTAGGGTTAGGGTAGTGATTAAACCTATCCCACTCTCTCGATACCCCTTAGCACATAAAGGAATATTATTTGGGGGTCCAGCCATGGAGAAGAGTTTAGACACTAGGATTAGATAAGGAACACACCCATTATAAAGAAATCACATTAGTATTCTCTTTTTAAGCTGTTCCTTAAAACACTAGTGCTTAGGAAATGTATTGGAGGCAGAAGCAGTCAAGGGTAGCCTAGGGTTAGGGTTAGGCTTAGGGTTAGGCTTAGGGTACGGCTTAGGGTACGGGTTCGGGGAGGGCTTCGGGTACGGCGTAGGGTATGGGTTAGGGTTAGGGTTACGGTTAGTGTTAGGGTTAGGGCTCGGTTTAGGGTACGGGTTAGGTTTAGGGTACGTGTTAGGGTTAGTGTAGGGGTTAGGGTTAGGGTACGCGTTAGGGTTAGGGTAGTTATTAAACCTATCCCACTCTCTAGATACCCCTTAGTACTTAAAGGAACATTATTTGGGGGTCCAGCCATGGAGAAGAGTTTAGACACTAAGGTAATATAAGGAACACACACATTATAAAGAAATCACATTAGGATTCTCTTTTTAAGCTGTTCCTTAAAACACTAGTGCTTAGGAAATCTATTGGAGGCAGAAGCAGTCAAGGGTAGCCTAGGGTTAGGGTTAGCCTTAGGGTTAGGCTTCGGGTACGGCTTAGGGTACGGGTTCGGGGAGGGCTTCGGGTACGGCGTAGGGTATGGGTTAGGGTTAGGGTTAGGGTTAGTGTTAGGGTTAGGGCTCGGTTTAGGGTACGGGTTAGGATTAGGGTACGTGTTAGTGTAAGGGTAGGGGTTAGGGTTAGGGTACGCGTTAGGGTTAGGGTAGTGATTAAACCTATCCCACTCTCTCGATACCCCTTAGCACATAAAGGAATATTATTTGGGGGTCCAGCCATGGAGAAGAGTTTAGACACTAGGATTAGATAAGGAACACACCCATTATAAAAAAATCACATTAGGATTCTCTTTTTAAGCTGTTCCTTAAAACACTAGTGCTTAGGAAATCTATTGGAGGCAGAAGCAGTCAAGGGTAGCCTAGGGTTAGGGTTAGGCTTAGGGTTAGGCTTAGGGTACGGCTTAGGGTACGGGTTCGGGGAGGGCTTCGGGTACGGCGTAGGGTATGGGTTAGGGTTAGGGTTAGGTTTAGTGTTAGGGTTAGGGCTCGTTTTAGGGTACGGGTTAGGATTAGGGTTCGTGTTAGGGTTAGGGTAGGGGAGAGGATTAGGGTACGTGTTACGGATAGGGTAGTTATTAAACCTATCCCACTCTCTAGTTACCCATTAGCACGTAAAGGAATATTATTTGGGGGTCCAGCCATGGAGAAGAGTTTAGACACTAGGATAAGATAAGGAACACACCCATTATAAAGAAATCACATTAGGATTCTCTTTTTAAGCTGTTCCTTAAAACACTAGTGCTTAGGAAATCTATTGGAGGCAGAAGCAGTCAAGGGTAGCCTAGGGTTAGGGTTAGGCTTACGGTTAGGCTTAGGGTACGGCTTAGGGTACGTGTTTGGGGAGGGCTTCGGGTACGGCGTAGGGTATGGGTTACGGTTAGGGTTAGGGTTAGTGTTAGGGTTAGGGCTCGGTTTAGGGTACGGGTTAGGATTAGGGTACATGTTAGGGTTAGGGTAGGGGTTAGGGTTAGGGTACGCGTTACGGTTAGGGTAGTTATTAAACCTATCCCATTCTCTAGATACCCCTTAGCACGTAAAGGAATATTATTTGGGGGACCAGCCATGGAGAAGAGTTTAGACACTAAGATAATATAAGGAACACACACATTATAAAGAAATAACATTAGGATTCTCTTTTTAAGCTGTTCCTTAAAACACTAGTGCTTAGGAAATCTATTGGAGGCAGAAGCAGTCAAGGGTAGCGTAGGGTTAGGGTTAGGCTTAGGGTTAGGCTTAGCGTACGGCTTAGGGTACGGGTTCGGGGAGGGCTTCGGGTACGGCGTAGGGTATGGGTTAGGGTTAAGGTTAGGGTTAGTGTTAGGGTTAGGGCTCGGTTTAGGGTACGGGTTAGGATTAGGGTTCGTGTTAGGGTTAGGGTAGGGGTTAGGGTTAGGGTACGTGTTAGGGTAAGGGTAGGGGTTATGGTTAGGGTACGCGTTAGGGTTAGGGTAGTGATTAAACCTATCCCACTCTCTCGATACCCCTTAGCACATAAAGGAATATTATTTGGGGGTCCAGCCATGGAGAAGAGTTTAGACACTAGGATTAGATAAGGAACACACCCATTATAAAGAAATCACATTAGGATTCTCTTTTTAAGCTGTTCCTTAAAACACTAGTGCTTAGGAAATGTATTGGAGGCAGAAGCAGTCAAGGGTAGCCTAGGGTTAGGGTTAGGCTTAGGGTTAGGCTTAGGGTACGGCTTAGGGTACGGGTTCGGGGAGGGCTTCGGGTACGGCGTAGGGTATGGGTTAGGGTTAGGGTTAGGTTTAGTGTTAGGGTTAGGGATCGTTTTAGGGTACGGGTTAGGATTAGGGTACGTGTTAGGGTTAGGGTAGGGGTTAGCGTTAGGGTACGCGTTAGGGTAAGGGTAGTTATTAAACCTATCCCACTCTCTAGTTACCCGTTAGCACGTAAAGGAATATTATTTGGGGGTCCAGCCATGGAGAAGAGTTTAGACACTAGGATAAGATAAGGAACACACCCATTATAAAGAAATCACATTAGGATTCTCTTTTTAAGCTGTTCCTTAAAACACTAGGGCTTAGGAAATCTATTGGAGGCAGAAGCAGTCAAGGGTAGCCTAGGGTTAGGGTTAGGCTTAGGGTTAGGCTTAGGGTACGGCTTAGGGTACGGGTTCGGGGAGGGCTTCGGGCACGGCGTAGGGTATGGGTTAGGGTTAGGGTTAGGGTTAGTGTTAGGGTTAGGGCTCGGTTAGGGTACGGGTTAGGATTAGGGTACGTGTTAGGGTTAGGGTAGCGGTTAGCGTTAGGGTATGCGTTAGGGTTAGGGTAGTTATTAAACCTATCCCACTCTCTAGTTACCCCTTAGCACGTAAAGGAATATTATTTGGGGGTCCAGCCATGGAGAAGAGTTTAGACACTAGGATAAGATAAGGAACACACACATTATAAAGAAATCACTTTAGGATTCTCTTTTTAAGCTGTTCCTTAAAACACTAGTGCTTAGGAAATCTATTGGAGGCAGAAGCAGTCAAGGGTAGCCTAGGGTTAGGGTTAGGCTTAGGGTTAGGCTTAGGGTACGGCTTAGGGTACGGCTTCGGGGAGGGCTTCGGGTACGGCGTAGGGTATGGGTTAGGGTTAGGGTTAGGGTTAGTGTTAGGGTTAGGGCTCGGTTTAGGATACGGGTTAGGATTAGGGTACGTGTTAGGGTTAGGGTAGGGGTTAGGGTTAGGGTACGCATTAGGGTTAGGGTAGTTATTAAACCTATCCCACTCTCTAGATACCCCTTAGCACGTAAAGGAATATTATTAGGTGGTCCAGCCATGGAGAACAGTTTAGACACTAAGATAATATAAGGAACACACACATTATAAAGAAATCACATTAGGATTCTCTTTTTAAGCTGTTCCTTAAAACACTAGTGCTTAGGAAATGTATTGGAGGCAGAAGCAGTCAAGGGTAGCCTAGGGTTAGGGTTAGGCTTACGGTTAGGCTTAGGGTACGGCTTAGGGTACATGTTCGGGGAGGGCTTCGGGTACGGCGTAGGGTATGGGTTACGGTTAGGGTTAGGGTTAGTGTTAGGGTTAGGGCTCGGTTTAGGGTACGGGTTAGGATTAGGGTACATGTTAGGGTTAGGGTAGGGGTTAGGGTTAGGGTACGCGTTACGGTTAGGGTAGTTATTAAACCTATCCCACTCTCTAGATACCCCTTAGCACGTAAAGGAATATTATTTGGGGGTCCAGCCATGGAGAAGAGTTTAGACACTAAGATAATATAAGGAACACACACATTATAAAGAAATAATATTAGGATTCTCTTTTTAAGCTGTTCCTTAAAACACTAGTGCTTAGGAAATCTATTGGAGGCAGAAGCAGTCAAGGGTAGCTTAGGGTTAGGGTTAGGCTTAGGGTTAGGCTTAGGGTACGGCTTAGGGTACGGGTTCGGGGAGGGCTTCGGGCACGGCGTAGGGTATGGGTTAGGGTTAGGGTTAGGGTTAGTGTTAGGGTTAGGGCTCGGTTAGGGTACGGGTTAGGATTAGGGTACGTGTTAGGGTTAGGGTAGGGGTTAGCGTTAGGGTACGCGTTAGGGTTAGGGTAGTTATTAAACCTATCCCACTCTCTAGTTACCCCTTAGCACGTAAAGGAATATTATTTGGGGGTCCAGCCACGGAGAAGGGTTTAGACACTAGGATAAGATAAGGAACACACACATTATAAAGAAATCACATTAGGATTCTCTTTTTAAGCTGTTTCTTAAAACACTAGTGCTTAGGAAATCTATTGGAGGCAGAAGCAGTCAAGGGTAGCCTAGGGTTAGGGTTAGGCTTACGGTTAGGCTTAGGGTACGGCTTAGGGTACGTGTTTGGGGAGGGCTTCGGGTACGGCGTAGGGTATGGGTTACGGTTAGGGTTAGGGTTAGTGTTAGGGTTAGGGCTCGGTTTAGGGTACGGGTTAGGATTAGGGTACATGTTAGGGATAGGGTAGTGGTTAGGGTTAGGGTACGCGTTACGGTTAGGGTAGTTATTAAACCTATCCCACTCTCTAGTTACCCCTTAGCACGTAAAGGAATATTATTTGGGGGTCCATCCACGGAGAAGAGTTTAGACACTAGGATAAGATAAGGAACACACACATTATAAAGAAATCACATTAGGATTCTCTTTTTAAGCTGTTCCTTAAAACACTAGTGCTTAGGAAATCTATTGGAGGCAGAAGCAGTCAAGGGTAGCCTAGGGTTAGGTTTAGCCTTAGGGTTAGGCTTCGGGTACGGCTTAGGGTACGGGTTCGGGGAGGGCTTCGGGTACGGCGTAGGGTATGGGTTAGGGTTAGGGTTAGGGTTAGTGTTAGGGTTAGGGCTCGGTTTAGGGTACGTGTTAGGATTAGGGTACGTGTTAGGGTAAGGGTAGGGGTTAGGGTTAGGGTACACGTTAGGGTTAGGGTAGTGATTAAACCTATCCCACTCTCTCGATACCCCTTAGCACATAAAGGAATATTATTTGGGGGTCCAGCCATGGAGAAGAGTTTAGACACTAGGATTAGATAAGGAACACACCCATTATAAAGAAATCACATTAGGATTCTCTTTTTAAGCTGTTCCTTAAAACACTAGTGCTTAGGAAATCTATTGGAGGCAGAAGCAGTCAAGGGTAGCCTAGGGTTAGGGTTAGGCTTAGGGTTAGGCCTAGGGTACGGCTTAGGGTACGTGTTCGGGGAGGGCTTCGGGTACGGCGTAGGGTATGGGTTAGGGTTAGGGTTAGGTTTAGTGTTAGGGTTAGGGCTCGTTTTAGGGTACAGGTTAGGATTAGTGTTTGTGTTAGGGTTAGGGTAGGGGTGAGGGTTAGGGTACGTGTTACGGATAGGGTAGTTATTAAACCTATCCCACTCTCTAGTTACCCATTAGCACGTAAAGGAATATTATTTGGGGGTCCAGCCATGGAGAAGAGTTTAGACACTAGGATAAGATAAGGAACACACCCATTATAAAGAAATCACATTAGGATTCTCTTTTTAAGCTGTTCCTTAAAACACTAGTGCTTAGGAAATCTATTGGAGGCAGAAGCAGTCAAGGGTAGCCTAGGGTTAGGGTTAGGCTTAGGGTTAGGCTTAGGGTACGGCTTAGGGTACGGCTTCGGGGAGGGCTTCGGGTACGGCGTAGGGTATGGGTTAGGGTTAGGGTTAGGGTTAGTGTTAGGGTTAGGGCTCGGTTTAGGGTACGGGTTAGGATTAGGGTACGTGTTAGGGTTAGGGTAGGGGTTAGGGTTAGGGTACGCGTTAGGGTTAGGGTAGTTATTAAACCTATCCCACTCTCTAGATACCCCTTAGCACGTAAAGGAATATTATTAGGTGGTCCAGCCATGGAGAACAGTTTAGACACTAAGATAATATAAGGAACACACACATTATAAAGAAATCACATTAGGATTCTCTTTTTAAGCTGTTCCTTAAAACACTAGTGCTTAGGAAATCTATTGGAGGCAGAAGCAGTCAAGGGTAGCCTAGGGTTAGGGTTAGGCTTACGGTTAGGCTTAGGGTACGGCTTAGGGTACATGTTCGGGGAGGGCTTCGGGTACGGCGTAGGGTATGGGTTACGGTTAGGGTTAGGGTTAGTGTTAGGGTTAGGGCTCGGTTTAGGGTACGGGTTAGGATTAGGGTACATGTTAGGGTTAGGGTAGGGGTTAGGGTTAGGGTACGCGTTACGGTTAGGGTAGTTATTAAACCTATCCCACTCTCTAGATACCCCTTAGCACGTAAAGGAATATTATTTGGGGGTCTAGCCATGGAGAAGAGTTTAGACACTAAGATAATATAAAGAACACACACATTATAAAGAAATAATATTAGGATTCTCTTTTTAAGCTGTTCCTTAAAACACTAGTGCTTAGGAAATCTATTGGAGGCAGAAGCAGTCAAGGGTAGCTTAGGGTTAGGGTTAGGCTTAGGGATAGGCTTAGGGTACGGCTTAGGGTACGGGTTCGGGGAGGGCTTCGGGCACGGCGTAGGGTATGGGTTAGGGTTAGGGTTAGGGTTAGTGTTAGGGTTAGGGCTCGGTTAGGGTACGGGTTAGGATTAGGGTACGTGTTAGGGTTAGGGTAGGGGTTAGCGTTAGGGTACGCGTTAGGGTTAGGGTAGTTATTAAACCTATCCCACTCTCTAGTTACCCCTTAGCACGTAAAGGAATATTATTTGGGGGTCCAGCCACGGAGAAGAGTTTAGACACTAGGATAAGATAAGGAACACACACATTATAAAGAAATCACATTAGGATTCTCTTTTTAAGCTGTTCCTTAAAACACTAGTGCTTAGGAAATCTATTGGAGGCAGAAGCAGTCAAGGGTAGCCTAGGGTTAGGGTTAGGCTTAGGGTTAGGCTTCTGGTACGGCTTAGGGTACGGGTTCGGGGAGGGCTTCGGGTACGGCGTAGGGTATGGGTTAGGGTTAGGCTTAGGGTTAGTGTTAGGGTTAGGGCTCGGTTTAGGGTACGGGTTTGGATTAGGGTACGTGTTAGGGTAAGGGTAGGGGTTAGGGTTAGGGTACGCGTTAGGGTTAGGGTAGTGATTAAACCTATCCCACTCTCTCGATACCCCTTAGCACATAAAGGAATATTATTTGGGGGTCCAGCCATGGAGAAGAGTTTAGACACTAGGATTAGATAAGGAACACACCCATTATAAAGAAATCACATTAGTATTCTCTTTTTAAGCTGTTCCTTAAAACACTAGTGCTTAGGAAATGTATTGGAGGCAGAAGCAGTCAAGGGTAGCCTAGGGTTAGGGTTAGGCTTAGGGTTAGGCTTAGGGTACGGCTTAGGGTACGGGTTCGGGGAGGGCTTCGGGTACGGCGTAGGGTATGGGTTAGGGTTAGGGTTACGGTTAGTGTTAGGGTTAGGGCTCGGTTTAGGGTACGGGTTAGGTTTAGGGTACGTGTTAGGGTTAGTGTAGGGGTTAGGGTTAGGGTACGCGTTAGGGTTAGGGTAGTTATTAAACCTATCCCACTCTCTAGATACCCCTTAGTACTTAAAGGAACATTATTTGGGGGTCCAGCCATGGAGAAGAGTTTAGACACTAAGGTAATATAAGGAACACACACATTATAAAGAAATCACATTAGGATTCTCTTTTTAAGCTGTTCCTTAAAACACTAGTGCTTAGGAAATCTATTGGAGGCAGAAGCAGTCAAGGGTAGCCTAGGGTTAGGGTTAGCCTTAGGGTTAGGCTTCGGGTACGGCTTAGGGTACGGGTTCGGGGAGGGCTTCGGGTACGGCGTAGGGTATGGGTTAGGGTTAGGGTTAGGGTTAGTGTTAGGGTTAGGGCTCGGTTTAGGGTACGGGTTAGGATTAGGGTACGTGTTAGTGTAAGGGTAGGGGTTAGGGTTAGGGTACGCGTTAGGGTTAGGGTAGTGATTAAACCTATCCCACTCTCTCGATACCCCTTAGCACATAAAGGAATATTATTTGGGGGTCCAGCCATGGAGAAGAGTTTAGACACTAGGATTAGATAAGGAACACACCCATTATAAAAAAATCACATTAGGATTCTCTTTTTAAGCTGTTCCTTAAAACACTAGTGCTTAGGAAATCTATTGGAGGCAGAAGCAGTCAAGGGTAGCCTAGGGTTAGGGTTAGGCTTAGGGTTAGGCTTAGGGTACGGCTTAGGGTACGGGTTCGGGGAGGGCTTCGGGTACGGCGTAGGGTATGGGTTAGGGTTAGGGTTAGGTTTAGTGTTAGGGTTAGGGCTCGTTTTAGGGTACGGGTTAGGATTAGGGTTCGTGTTAGGGTTAGGGTAGGGGAGAGGATTAGGGTACGTGTTACGGATAGGGTAGTTATTAAACCTATCCCACTCTCTAGTTACCCATTAGCACGTAAAGGAATATTATTTGGGGGTCCAGCCATGGAGAAGAGTTTAGACACTAGGATAAGATAAGGAACACACCCATTATAAAGAAATCACATTAGGATTCTCTTTTTAAGCTGTTCCTTAAAACACTAGTGCTTAGGAAATCTATTGGAGGCAGAAGCAGTCAAGGGTAGCCTAGGGTTAGGGTTAGGCTTACGGTTAGGCTTAGGGTACGGCTTAGGGTACGTGTTTGGGGAGGGCTTCGGGTACGGCGTAGGGTATGGGTTACGGTTAGGGTTAGGGTTAGTGTTAGGGTTAGGGCTCGGTTTAGGGTACGGGTTAGGATTAGGGTACATGTTAGGGTTAGGGTAGGGGTTAGGGTTAGGGTACGCGTTACGGTTAGGGTAGTTATTAAACCTATCCCACTCTCTAGATACCCCTTAGCACGTAAAGGAATATTATTTGGGGGACCAGCCATGGAGAAGAGTTTAGACACTAAGATAATATAAGGAACACACACATTATAAAGAAATAACATTAGGATTCTCTTTTTAAGCTGTTCCTTAAAACACTAGTGCTTAGGAAATCTATTGGAGGCAGAAGCAGTCAAGGGTAGCGTAGGGTTAGGGTTAGGCTTAGGGTTAGGCTTAGCGTACGGCTTAGGGTACGGGTTCGGGGAGGGCTTCGGGTACGGCGTAGGGTATGGGTTAGGGTTAAGGTTAGGGTTAGTGTTAGGGTTAGGGCTCGGTTTAGGGTACGGGTTAGGATTAGGGTTCGTGTTAGGGTTAGGGTAGGGGTTAGGGTTAGGGTACGTGTTAGGGTAAGGGTAGGGGTTAGGGTTAGGGTACGCGTTAGGGTTAGGGTAGTGATTAAACCTATCCCACTCTCTCGATACCCCTTAGCACATAAAGGAATATTATTTGGGGGTCCAGCCATGGAGAAGAGTTTAGACACTAGGATTAGATAAGGAACACACCCATTATAAAGAAATCACATTAGGATTCTCTTTTTAAGCTGTTCCTTAAAACACTAGTGCTTAGGAAATGTATTGGAGGCAGAAGCAGTCAAGGGTAGCCTAGGGTTAGGGTTAGGCTTAGGGTTAGGCTTAGGGTACGGCTTAGGGTACGGGTTCGGGGAGGGCTTCGGGTACGGCGTAGGGTATGGGTTAGGGTTAGGGTTAGGTTTAGTGTTAGGGTTAGGGATCGTTTTAGGGTACGGGTTAGGATTAGGGTACGTGTTAGGGTTAGGGTAGGGGTTAGCGTTAGGGTACGCGTTAGGGTAAGGGTAGTTATTAAACCTATCCCACTCTCTAGTTACCCGTTAGCACGTAAAGGAATATTATTTGGGGGTCCAGCCATGGAGAAGAGTTTAGACACTAGGATAAGATAAGGAACACACCCATTATAAAGAAATCACATTAGGATTCTCTTTTTAAGCTGTTCCTTAAAACACTAGGGCTTAGGAAATCTATTGGAGGCAGAAGCAGTCAAGGGTAGCCTAGGGTTAGGGTTAGGCTTAGGGTTAGGCTTAGGGTACGGCTTAGGGTACGGGTTCGGGGAGGGCTTCGGGCACGGCGTAGGGTATGGGTTAGGGTTAGGGTTAGGGTTAGTGTTAGGGTTAGGGCTCGGTTAGGGTACGGGTTAGGATTAGGGTACGTGTTAGGGTTAGGGTAGCGGTTAGCGTTAGGGTATGCGTTAGGGTTAGGGTAGTTATTAAACCTATCCCACTCTCTAGTTACCCCTTAGCACGTAAAGGAATATTATTTGGGGGTCCAGCCATGGAGAAGAGTTTAGACACTAGGATAAGATAAGGAACACACACATTATAAAGAAATCACTTTAGGATTCTCTTTTTAAGCTGTTCCTTAAAACACTAGTGCTTAGGAAATCTATTGGAGGCAGAAGCAGTCAAGGGTAGCCTAGGGTTAGGGTTAGGCTTAGGGTTAGGCTTAGGGTACGGCTTAGGGTACGGCTTCGGGGAGGGCTTCGGGTACGGCGTAGGGTATGGGTTAGGGTTAGGGTTAGGGTTAGTGTTAGGGTTAGGGCTCGGTTTAGGATACGGGTTAGGATTAGGGTACGTGTTAGGGTTAGGGTAGGGGTTAGGGTTAGGGTACGCGTTAGGGTTAGGGTAGTTATTAAACCTATCCCACTCTCTAGATACCCCTTAGCACGTAAAGGAATATTATTAGGTGGTCCAGCCATGGAGAACAGTTTAGACACTAAGATAATATAAGGAACACACACATTATAAAGAAATCACATTAGGATTCTCTTTTTAAGCTGTTCCTTAAAACACTAGTGCTTAGGAAATCTATTGGAGGCAGAAGCAGTCAAGGGTAGCCTAGGGTTAGGGTTAGGCTTACGGTTAGGCTTAGGGTACGGCTTAGGGTACATGTTCGGGGAGGGCTTCGGGTACGGCGTAGGGTATGGGTTACGGTTAGGGTTAGGGTTAGTGTTAGGGTTAGGGCTCGGTTTAGGGTACGGGTTAGGATTAGGGTACATGTTAGGGTTAGGGTAGGGGTTAGGGTTAGGGTACGCGTTACGGTTAGGGTAGTTATTAAACCTATCCCACTCTCTAGATACCCCTTAGCACGTAAAGGAATATTATTTGGGGGTCCAGCCATGGAGAAGAGTTTAGACACTAAGATAATATAAGGAACACACACATTATAAAGAAATAATATTAGGATTCTCTTTTTAAGCTGTTCCTTAAAACACTAGTGCTTAGGAAATCTATTGGAGGCAGAAGCAGTCAAGGGTAGCTTAGGGTTAGGGTTAGGCTTAGGGTTAGGCTTAGGGTACGGCTTAGGGTACGGGTTCGGGGAGGGCTTCGGGCACGGCGTAGGGTATGGGTTAGGGTTAGGGTTAGGGTTAGTGTTAGGGTTAGGGCTCGGTTAGGGTACGGGTTAGGATTAGGGTACGTGTTAGGGTTAGGGTAGGGGTTAGCGTTAGGGTACGCGTTAGGGTTAGGGTAGTTATTAAACGTATCCCACTCTCTAGTTACCCCTTAGCACGTAAAGGAATATTATTTGGGGGTCCAGCCACGGAGAAGGGTTTAGACACTAGGATAAGATAAGGAACACACACATTATAAAGAAATCACATTAGGATTCTCTTTTTAAGCTGTTTCTTAAAACACTAGTGCTTAGGAAATCTATTGGAGGCAGAAGCAGTCAAGGGTAGCCTAGGGTTAGGGTTAGGCTTAGGGTTAGGCTTCTGGTACGGCTTAGGGTACGGGTTCGGGGAGGGCTTCGGGTACGGCGTAGGGTATGGGTTAGGGTTAGGCTTAGGGTTAGTGTTAGGGTTAGGGCTCGGTTTAGGGTACGGGTTTGGATTAGGGTACGTGTTAGGGTAAGGGTAGGGGTTAGGGTTAGGGTACGCGTTAGGGTTAGGGTAGTGATTAAACCTATCCCACTCTCTCGATACCCCTTAGCACATAAAGGAATATTATTTGTGGGTCCAGCCATGGAGAAGAGTTTAGACACTAGGATTAGATAAGGAACACACCCATTATAAAGAAATCACATTAGGATTCTCTTTTTAAGCTGTTCCTTAAAACACTAGTGCTTAGGAAATCTATTGGAGGCAGAAGCAGTCAAGGGTAGCCTAGGGTTAGGGTTAGGCTTACGGTTAGGCTTAGGGTACGGCTTAGGGTACGTGTTTGGGGAGGGCTTCGGGTACGGCGTAGGGTATGGGTTACGGTTAGGGTTAGGGTTAGTGTTAGGGTTAGGGCTCGGTTTAGGGTACGGGTTAGGATTAGGGTACATGTTAGGGTTAGGGTAGGGGTTAGGGTTAGGGTACGCGTTACGGTTAGGGTAGTTATTAAACCTATCCCACTCTCTAGATACCCCTTAGCACGTAAAGGAATATTATTTGGGGGACCAGCCATGGAGAAGAGTTTAGACACTAAGATAATATAAGGAACACACACATTATAAAGAAATAACATTAGGATTCTCTTTTTAAGCTGTTCCTTAAAACACTAGTGCTTAGGAAATCTATTGGAGGCAGAAGCAGTCAAGGGTAGCCTAGGGTTAGGGTTAGGCTTAGGGTTAGGCTTAGGGTACGGCTTAGGGTACGGGTTCGGGGAGGGCTTCGGGTACGGCGTAGGGTATGGGTTAGGGTTAAGGTTAGGGTTAGTGTTAGGGTTAGGGCTCGGTTTAGGGTACGGGTTAAGATTAGGGTACGTGTTAGGGTTAGGGTAGGGGTTAGGGTTAGGGTACGCGTTAGGGTTAGGGTAGTTATTAAACCTATCCCACTCTCTAGTTACCCCTTAGCACGTAAAGGAATATTATTTGGGGGTCCAGCCACGGAGAAGAGTTTAGACACTAGGATAAGATAAGGAACACACACATTATAAAGAAATCACATTAGGATTCTCTTTTTAAGCTGTTCCTTAAAACACTAGTGCTTAGGAAATCTATTGGAGGCAGAAGCAGTCAAGGGTAGCCTAGGGTTAGGGTTAGGCTTAGGGTTAGGCTTCGGGTACGGCTTAGGGTACGGGTTCGGGGAGGGCTTCGGGTACGGCGTAGGGTATGGGTTAGGGTTAGGGTTAGGGTTAGTGTTAGGGTTAGGGCTCGGTTTAGGGTACGGGTTAGGATTAGGGTACGTGTTAGTGTAAGGGTAGGGGTTAGGGTTAGGGTACGCGTTAGGGTTAGGGTAGTGATTAAACCTATCCCACTCTCTCGATACCCCTTAGCACATAAAGGAATATTATTTGGGGGTCCAGCCATGGAGAAGAGTTTAGACACTAGGATTAGATAAGGAACACACCCATTATAAAAAAATCACATTAGGATTCTCTTTTTAAGCTGTTCCTTAAAACACTAGTGCTTAGGAAATCTATTGGAGGCAGAAGCAGTCAAGGGTAGCCTAGGGTTAGGGTTAGGCTTAGGGTTAGGCTTAGGGTACGGCTTAGGGTACGTGTTCGGGGAGGGCTTCGGGTACGGCGTAGGGTATGGGTTAGGGTTAGGGTTAGGTTTAGTGTTAGGGTTAGGGCTCGTTTTAGGGTACGGGTTAGGATTAGGGTTCGTGTTAGGGTTAGGGTAGGGGAGAGGATTAGGGTACGTGTTACGGATAGGGTAGTTATTAAACCTATCCCACTCTCTAGTTACCCATTAGCACGTAAAGGAATATTATTTGGGGGTCCAGCCATGGAGAAGAGTTTAGACACTAGGATAAGATAAGGAACACACCCATTATAAAGAAATCACATTAGGATTCTCTTTTTAAGCTGTTCCTTAAAACACTAGTGCTTAGGAAATCTATTGGAGGCAGAAGCAGTCAAGGGTAGCCTAGGGTTAGGGTTAGGCTTACGGTTAGGCTTAGGGTACGGCTTAGGGTACGTGTTTGGGGAGGGCTTCGGGTACGGCGTAGGGTATGGGTTACGGTTAGGGTTAGGGTTAGTGTTAGGGTTAGGGCTCGGTTTAGGGTACGGGTTAGGATTAGGGTACATGTTAGGGTTAGGGTAGGGGTTAGGGTTAGGGTACGCGTTACGGTTAGGGTAGTTATTAAACCTATCCCACTCTCTAGATACCCCTTAGCACGTAAAGGAATATTATTTGGGGGACCAGCCATGGAGAAGAGTTTAGACACTAAGATAATATAAGGAACACACACATTATAAATAAATAACATTAGGATTCTCTTTTTAAGCTGTTCCTTAAAACACTAGTGCTTAGGAAATCTATTGGAGGCAGAAGCAGTCAAGGGTAGCCTAGGGTTAGGGTTAGGCTTAGGGTTAGGCTTAGGGTACGGCTTAGGGTACGGGTTCGGGGAGGGCTTCGGGTACGGCGTAGGGTATGGGTTAGGGTTAAGGTTAGGGTTAGTGTTAGGGTTAGGGCTCGGTTTAGGGTACGGGTTAAGATTAGGGTACGTGTTAGGGTTAGGGTAGGGGTTAGGGTTAGGGTACGCGTTAGGGTTAGGGTAGTTATTAAACCTATCCCACTCTCTAGTTACCCCTTAGCACGTAAAGGAATATTATTTGGGGGTCCAGCCACGGAGAAGAGTTTAGACACTAGGATAAGATAAGGAACACACACATTATAAAGAAATCACATTAGGATTCTCTTTTTAAGCTGTTCCTTAAAACACTAGTGCTTAGGAAATCTATTGGAGGCAGAAGCAGTCAAGGGTAGCCTAGGGTTAGGGTTAGGCTTAGGGTTAGGCTTCGGGTACGGCTTAGGGTACGGGTTCGGGGAGGGCTTCGGGTACGGCGTAGGGTATGGGTTAGGGTTAGGCTTAGGGTTAGTGTTAGGGTTAGGGCTCGGTTTAGGGTACGGGTTAGGATTAGGGTACGTGTTAGTGTAAGGGTAGGGGTTAGGGTTAGGGTACGCGTTAGGGTTAGGGTAGTGATTAAACCTATCCCACTCTCTCGATACCCCTTAGCACATAAAGGAATATTATTTGGGGGTCCAGCCATGGAGAAGAGTTTAGACACTAGGATTAGATAAGGAACACACCCATTATAAAAAAATCACATTAGGATTCTCTTTTTAAGCTCTTCCTTAAAACACTAGTGCTTAGGAAATCTATTGGAGGCAGAAGCAGTCAAGGGTAGCCTAGGGTTAGGGTTAGGCTTAGGGTTAGGCTTAGGGTACGGCTCAGGGTACGTGTTCGGGGAGGGCTTCGGGTACGGCGTAGGGTATGGGTTAGGGTTAGGGTTAGGTTTAGTGTTAGGGTTAGGGCTCGTTTTAGGGTACGGGTTAGGATTAGGGTTCGTGTTAGGGTTAGGGTAGGGGAGAGGATTAGGGTACGTGTTACGGATAGGGTAGTTATTAAACCTATCCCACTCTCTAGTTACCCATTAGCACGTAAAGGAATATTATTTGGGGGTCCAGCCATGGAGAAGAGTTTAGACACTAGGATAAGATAAGGAACACACCCATTATAAAGAAATCACATTAGGATTCTCTTTTTAAGCTGTTCCTTAAAACACTAGTGCTTAGGAAATCTATTGGAGGCAGAAGCAGTCAAGGGTAGCCTAGGGTTAGGGTTAGGCTTACGGTTAGGCTTAGGGTACGGCTTAGGGTACGTGTTTGGGGAGGGCTTCGGGTACGGCGTAGGGTATGGGTTACGGTTAGGGTTAGGGTTAGTGTTAGGGTTAGGGCTCGGTTTAGGGTACGGGTTAGGATTAGGGTACATGTTAGGGTTAGGGTAGGGGTTAGGGTTAGGGTACGCGTTACGGTTAGGGTAGTTATTAAACCTATCCCACTCTCTAGATACCCCTTAGCACGTAAAGGAATATTATTTGGGGGACCAGCCATGGAGAAGAGTTTAGACACTAAGATAATATAAGGAACACACACATTATAAAGAAATAACATTAGGATTCTCTTTTTAAGCTGTTCCTTAAAACACTAGTGCTTAGGAAATCTATTGGAGGCAGAAGCAGTCAAGGGTAGCCTAGGGTTAGGGTTAGGCTTAGGGTTAGGCTTAGGGTACGGCTTAGGGTACGGCTTCGGGGAGGGCTTCGGGTACGGCGTAGGGTATGGGTTAGGGTTAGGGTTAGGGTTAGTGTTAGGGTTAGGGCTCGGTTTAGGGTACGGGTTAGGATTAGGGTACGTGTTAGGGTTAGGGTTAGGGTACGCGTTAGGGTTAGGGTAGTTATTAAACCTATCCCACTCTCTAGATACCCCTTTGCACGTAAAGGAATATTATTAGGGGGTCCAGCCATGGAGAAGAGTTTAGACACTAAGATAATATAAGGAACACACACATTATAAAGAAATCACATTAGGATTCTCTTTTTAAGCTGTTCCTTAAAACACTAGTGCTTAGGAAATCTATTGGAGGCAGAAGCAGTCAAGGGTAGCCTAGGGTTAGGGTTAGGCTTAGGGTTAGGCTTCGGGTACGGCTTAGGGTACGGGTTCGGGGAGGGCTTCGGGTACGGCGTAGGGTATGGGTTAGGGTTAGGGTTAGGGTTAGTGTTAGGGTTAGGGCTCGGTTTAGGGTACGGGTTAGGATTAGGGTACGTGTTAGTGTAAGGGTAGGGGTTAGGGTTAGGGTACGCGTTAGGGTTAGGGTAGTGATTAAACCTATCCCACTCTCTCGATACCCCTTAGCACATAAAGGAATATTATTTGGGGGTCCAGCCATGGAGAAGAGTTTAGACACTAGGATTAGATAAGGAACACACCCATTATAAAAAAATCACATTAGGATTCTCTTTTTAAGCTGTTCCTTAAAACACTAGTGCTTAGGAAATCTATTGGAGGCAGAAGCAGTCAAGGGTAGCCTAGGGTTAGGGTTAGGCTTAGGGTTAGGCTTAGGGTACGGCTTAGGGTACGTGTTCGGGGAGGGCTTCGGGTACGGCGTAGGGTATGGGTTAGGGTTAGGGTTAGGTTTAGTGTTAGGGTTAGGGCTCGTTTTAGGGTACGGGTTAGGATTAGGGTTCGTGTTAGGGTTAGGGTAGGGGAGAGGATTAGGGTACGTGTTACGGATAGGGTAGTTATTAAACCTATCCCACTCTCTAGTTACCCATTAGCACGTAAAGGAATATTATTTGGGGGTCCAGCCATGGAGAAGAGTTTAGACACTAGGATAAGATAAGGAACACACCCATTATAAAGAAATCACATTAGGATTCTCTTTTTAAGCTGTTCCTTAAAACACTAGTGCTTAGGAAATCTATTGGAGGCAGAAGCAGTCAAGGGTAGCCTAGGGTTAGGGTTAGGCTTACGGTTAGGCTTAGGGTACGGCTTAGGGTACGTGTTTGGGGAGGGCTTCGGGTACGGCGTAGGGTATGGGTTACGGTTAGGGTTAGGGTTAGTGTTAGGGTTAGGGCTCGGTTTAGGGTACGGGTTAGGATTAGGGTACATGTTAGGGTTAGGGTAGGGGTTAGGGTTAGGGTACGCGTTACGGTTAGGGTAGTTATTAAACCTATCCCACTCTCTAGATACCCCTTAGCACGTAAAGGAATATTATTTGGGGGACCAGCCATGGAGAAGAGTTTAGACACTAAGATAATATAAGGAACACACACATTATAAATAAATAACATTAGGATTCTCTTTTTAAGCTGTTCCTTAAAACACTAGTGCTTAGGAAATCTATTGGAGGCAGAAGCAGTCAAGGGTAGCCTAGGGTTAGGGTTAGGCTTAGGGTTAGGCTTAGGGTACGGCTTAGGGTACGGGTTCGGGGAGGGCTTCGGGTACGGCGTAGGGTATGGGTTAGGGTTAAGGTTAGGGTTAGTGTTAGGGTTAGGGCTCGGTTTAGGGTAAGGGTTAAGATTAGGGTACGTGTTAGGGTTAGGGTAGGGGTTAGGGTTAGGGTACGCGTTAGGGTTAGGGTAGTTATTAAACCTATCCCACTCTCTAGTTACCCCTTAGCACGTAAAGGAATATTATTTGGGGGTCCAGCCACGGAGAAGAGTTTAGACACTAGGATAAGATAAGGAACACACACATTATAAAGAAATCACATTAGGATTCTCTTTTTAAGCTGTTCCTTAAAACACTAGTGCTTAGGAAATCTATTGGAGGCAGAAGCAGTCAAGGGTAGCCTAGGGTTAGGGTTAGGCTTAGGGTTAGGCTTCGGGTACGGCTTAGGTTACGGGTTCGGGGAGGGCTTCGGGTACGGCGTAGGGTATGGGTTAGGGTTAGGCTTAGGGTTAGTGTTAGGGTTAGGGCTCGGTTTAGGGTACGGGTTAGGATTAGGGTACGTGTTAGTGTAAGGGTAGGGGTTAGGGTTAGGGTACGCGTTAGGGTTAGGGTAGTGATTAAACCTATCCCACTCTCTCGATACCCCTTAGCACATAAAGGAATATTATTTGGGGGTCCAGCCATGGAGAAGAGTTTAGACACTAGGATTAGATAAGGAACACACCCATTATAAAAAAATCACATTAGGATTCTCTTTTTAAGCTCTTCCTTAAAACACTAGTGCTTAGGAAATCTATTGGAGGCAGAAGCAGTCAAGGGTAGCCTAGGGTTAGGGTTAGGCTTAGGGTTAGGCTTAGGGTACGGCTTAGGGTACGTGTTCGGGGAGGGCTTCGGGTACGGCGTAGGGTATGGGTTAGGGTTAGGGTTAGGTTTAGTGTTAGGGTTAGGGCTCGTTTTGGGGTACGGGTTAGGATTAGGGTTCGTGTTAGGGTTAGGGTAGGGGAGAGGATTAGGGTACGTGTTACGGATAGGGTAGTTATTAAACCTATCCCACTCTCTAGTTACCCATTAGCACGTAAAGGAATATTATTTGGGGGTCCAGCCATGGAGAAGAGTTTAGACACTAGGATAAGATAAGGAACACACCCATTATAAAGAAATCACATTAGGATTCTCTTTTTAAGCTGTTCCTTAAAACACTAGTGCTTAGGAAATCTATTGGAGGCAGAAGCAGTCAAGGGTAGCCTAGGGTTAGGGTTAGGCTTACGGTTAGGCTTAGGGTACGGCTTAGGGTACGTGTTTGGGGAGGGCTTCGGGTACGGCGTAGGGTATGGGTTACGGTTAGGGTTAGGGTTAGTGTTAGGGTTAGGGCTCGGTTTAGGGTACGGGTTAGGATTAGGGTACATGTTAGGGTTAGGGTAGGGGTTAGGGTTAGGGTACGCGTTACGGTTAGGGTAGTTATTAAACCTATCCCACTCTCTAGATACCCCTTAGCACGTAAAGGAATATTATTTGGGGGACCAGCCATGGAGAAGAGTTTAGACACTAAGATAATATAAGGAACACACACATTATAAAGAAATAACATTAGGATTCTCTTTTTAAGCTGTTCCTTAAAACACTAGTGCTTAGGAAATCTATTGGAGGCAGAAGCAGTCAAGGGTAGCCTAGGGTTAGGGTTAGGCTTAGGGTTAGGCTTAGGGTACGGCTTAGGGTACGGCTTCGGGGAGGGCTTCGGGTACGGCGTAGGGTATGGGTTAGGGTTAGGGTTAGGGTTAGTGTTAGGGTTAGGGCTCGGTTTAGGGTACGGGTTAGGATTAGGGTACGTGTTAGGGTTAGGGTTAGGGTACGCGTTAGGGTTAGGGTAGTTATTAAACCTATCCCACTCTCTAGATACCCCTTAGCACGTAAAGGAATATTATTAGGGGGTCCAGCCATGGAGAAGAGTTTAGACACTAAGATAATATAAGGAACACACACATTATAAAGAAATCACATTAGGATTCTCTTTTTAAGCTGTTCCTTAAAACACTAGTGCTTAGGAAATCTATTGGAGGCAGAAGCAGTCAAGGGTAGCCTAGGGTTAGGGTTAGGCTTACGGTTAGGCTTAGGGTACGGCTTAGGGTACGTGTTTGGGGAGGGCTTCGGGTACGGCGTAGGGTATGGGTTACGGTTAGGGTTAGGTTTAGTGTTAGGGTTAGGGCTCGGTTTAGGGTACGGGTTAGGATTAGGGTACATGTTAGGGATAGGGTAGTGGTTAGGGTTAGGGTACGCGTTACGGTTAGGGTAGTTATTAAACCTATCCCACTCTCTAGTTACCCCTTAGCACGTAAAGGAATATTATTTGGGGGTCCATCCACGGAGAAGAGTTTAGACACTAGGATAAGATAAGGAACACACACATTATAAAGAAATCACATTAGGATTCTCTTTTTAAGCTGTTCCTTAAAACACTAGTGCTTAGGAAATCTATTGGAGGCAGAAGCAGTCAAGGGTAGCCTAGGGTTAGGGTTAGCCTTAGGGTTAGGCTTGGGGTACGGCTTAGGGTACGGGTTCGGGGAGGGCTTCGGGTACGGCGTAGGGTATGGGTTAGGGTTAGGCTTAGGGTTAGTGTTAGGGTTAGGGCTCGGTTTAGGGTACGGGTTAGGATTAGGGTACGTGTTAGTGTAAGGGTAGGGGTTAGGGTTAGGGTACGCGTTAGGGTTAGGGTAGTGATTAAACCTATCCCACTCTCTCGATACCCCTTAGCACATAAAGGAATATTATTTGGGGGTCCAGCCATGGAGAAGAGTTTAGACACTAGGATTAGATAAGGAACACACCCATTATAAAAAAATCACATTAGGATTCTCTTTTTAAGCTCTTCCTTAAAACACTAGTGCTTAGGAAATCTATTGGAGGCAGAAGCAGTCAAGGGTAGCCTAGGGTTAGGGTTAGGCTTAGGGTTAGGCTTAGGGTACGGCTTAGGGTACGTGTTCGGGGAGGGCTTCGGGTACGGCGTAGGGTATGGGTTAGGGTTAGGGTTAGGTTTAGTGTTAGGGTTAGGGCTCGTTTTAGGGTACGGGTTAGGATTAGGGTTCGTGTTAGGGTTAGGGTAGGGGAGAGGATTAGGGTACGTGTTACGGATAGGGTAGTTATTAAACCTATCCCACTCTCTAGTTACCCATTAGCACGTAAAGGAATATTATTTGGGGGTCCAGCCATGGAGAAGAGTTTAGACACTAGGATAAGATAAGGAACACACACATTATAAAGAAATCACATTAGGATTCTCTTTTTAAGCTGTTCCTTAAAACACTAGTGCTTAGGAAATCTATTGGAGGCAGAAGCAGTCAAGGGTAGCCTAGGGTTAGGGTTAGGCTTACGGTTAGGCTTAGGGTACGGCTTAGGGTACGTGTTTGGGGAGGGCTTCGGGTACGGCGTAGGGTATGGGTTACGGTTAGGGTTAGGGTTAGTGTTAGGGTTAGGGCTCGGTTTAGGGTACGGGTTAGGATTAGGGTACATGTTAGGGTTAGGGTAGGGGTTAGGGTTAGGGTACGCGTTACGGTTAGGGTAGTTATTAAACCTATCCCACTCTCTAGATACCCCTTAGCACGTAAAGGAATATTATTTGGGGGACCAGCCATGGAGAAGAGTTTAGACACTAAGATAATATAAGGAACACACACATTATAAAGAAATAACATTAGGATTCTCTTTTTAAGCTGTTCCTTAAAACACTAGTGCTTAGGAAATCTATTGGAGGCAGAAGCAGTCAAGGGTAGCCTAGGGTTAGGGATAGGCTTAGGGTTAGGCTTAGGGTACGGCTTAGAGTACGGCTTCGGGGAGGGCTTCGGGTACGGCGTAGGGTATGGGTTAGGGTTAGGGTTAGGGTTAGTGTTAGGGTTAGGGCTCGGTTTAGGGTACGGGTTAGGATTAGGGTACGTGTTAGGGTTAGGGTAGGGGTTAGGGTTAGGGTACGCGTTAGGGTTAGGGTAGTTATTAAACCTATCCCACTCTCTAGATACCCCTTAGCACGTAAAGGAATATTATTAGGGGGTCCAGCCATGGAGAAGAGTTTAGACACTAAGATAATATAAGGAACACACACATTATAAAGAAATCACATTAGGATTCTCTTTTTAAGCTGTTCCTTAAAACACTAGTGCTTAGGAAATCTATTGGAGGCAGAAGCAGTCAAGGGTAGCCTAGGGTTAGGGTTAGGCTTACGGTTAGGCTTAGGGTACGGCTTAGGGTACGTGTTTGGGGAGGGCTTCGGGTACGGCGTAGGGTATGGGTTACGGTTAGGGTTAGGGTTAGTGTTAGGGTTAGGGCTCGGTTTAGGGTACGGGTTAGGATTAGGGTACATGTTAGGGATAGGGTAGTGGTTAGGGTTAGGGTACGCATTACGGTTAGGGTAGTTATTAAACCTATCCCACTCTCTAGTTACCCCTTAGCACGTAAAGGAATATTATTTGGGGGTCCATCCACGGAGAAGAGTTTAGACACTAGGATAAGATAAGGAACACACACATTATAAAGAAATCACATTAGGATTCTCTTTTTAAGCTGTTCCTTAAAACACTAGTGCTTAGGAAATCTATTGGAGGCAGAAGCAGTCAAGGGTAGCCTAGGGTTAGGGTTAGCCTTAGGGTTAGGCTTCGGGTACGGCTTAGGGTACGGGTTCGGGGAGGGCTTCGGGTACGGCGTAGGGTATGGGTTAGGGTTAGGGTTAGGGTTAGTGTTAGGGTTAGGGCTCGGTTTAGGGTACGTGTTAGGATTAGGGTACGTGTTAGGGTAAGGGTAGGGGTTAGGGTTAGGGTACACGTTAGGGTTAGGGTAGTGATTAAACCTATCCCACTCTCTCGATACCCCTTAGCACATAAAGGAATATTATTTGGGGGTCCAGCCATGGAGAAGAGTTTAGACACTAGGATTAGATAAGGAACACACCCATTATAAAGAAATCACATTAGGATTCTCTTTTTAAGCTGTTCCTTAAAACACTAGTGCTTAGGAAATCTATTGGAGGCAGAAGCAGTCAAGGGTAGCCTAGGGTTAGGCTTAGGCTTAGGGTTAGGCTTAGGGTACGGCTTAGGGTACGTGTTCGGGGAGGGCTTCGGGTACGGCGTAGGGTATGGGTTAGGGTTAGGGTTAGGTTTAGTGTTAGGGTTAGGGCTCGTTTTAGGGTACGGGTTAGGATTAGGGTTCGTGTTAGGGTTAGGGTAGGGGAGAGGATTAGGGTACGTGTTACGGATAGGGTAGTTATTAAACCTATCCCACTCTCTAGTTACCCATTAGCACGTAAAGGAATATTATTTGTGGGTCCAGCCATGGAGAAGAGTTTAGACACTAGGATAAGATAAGGAACAAACCCATTATAAAGAAATCACATTAGGATTCTCTTTTTAAGCTGTTCCTTAAAACACTAGTGCTTAGGAAATCTATTGGAGGCAGAAGCAGTCAAGGGTAGCCTAGGGTTAGGGTTAGGCTTACGGTTAGGCTTAGGGTACGGCTTAGGGTACGTGTTTGGGGAGGGCTTCGGGTACGGCGTAGGGTATGGGTTACGGTTAGGGTTAGGGTTAGTGTTAGGGTTAGGGCTCGGTTTAGGGTACGGGTTAGGATTAGGGTACATGTTAGGGTTAGGGTAGGGGTTAGGGTTAGGGTACGCGTTACGGTTAGGGTAGTTATTAAACCTATCCCACTCTCTAGATACCCCTTAGCACGTAAAGGAATATTATTTGGGTGACCAGCCATGGAGAAGAGTTTAGACACTAAGATAATATAAGGAACACACACATTATAAAGAAATAACATTAGGATTCTCTTTTTAAGCTGTTCCTTAAAACACTAGTGCTTAGGAAATCTATTGGAGGCAGAAGCAGTCAAGGGTAGCCTAGGGTTAGGGTTAGGCTTAGGGTTAGGCTTAGGGTACGGCTTAGGGTACGGGTTCGGGGAGGGCTTCGGGTACGGCGTAGGGTATGGGTTAGGGTTAAGGTTAGGGTTAGTGTTAGGGTTAGGGCTCGGTTTAGGGTACGGGTTAAGATTAGGGTACGTGTTAGGGTTAGGGTAGGGGTTAGGGTTAGGGTACGCGTTAGGGTTAGGGTAGTTATTAAACCTATCCCACTCTCTAGTTACCCCTTAGCACGTAAAGGAATATTAATATGGGGTCCAGCCACGGAGAAGAGTTTAGACACTAGGATAAGATAAGGAACACACACATTATAAAGAAATCACATTAGGATTCTCTTTTTAAGCTGTTCCTTAAAACACTAGTGCTTAGGAAATCTATTGGAGGCAGAAGCAGTCAAGGGTAGCCTAGGGTTAGGGTTAGGCTTAGGGTTAGGCTTCGGGTACGGCTTAGGGTACGGGTTCGGGGAGGCCTTCGGGTACGGCGTAGGGTATGGGTTAGGGTTAGGGTTAGGGTTAGTGTTAGGGTTAGGGCTCGGTTTAGGGTACGGGTTAGGATTAGGGTACGTGTTAGTGTAAGGGTAGGGGTTAGGGTTAGGGTACGCGTTAGGGTTAGGGTAGTGATTAAACCTATCCCACTCTCTCGATACCCCTTAGCACATAAAGGAATATTATTTGGGGGTCCAGCCATGGAGAAGAGTTTAGACACTAGGATTAGATAAGGAACACACCCATTATAAAAAAATCACATTAGGATTCTCTTTTTAAGCTCTTCCTTAAAACACTAGTGCTTAGGAAATCTATTGGAGGCAGAAGCAGTCAAGGGTAGCCTAGGGTTAGGGTTAGGCTTAGGGTTAGGCTTAGGGTACGGCTTAGGGTACGTGTTCGGGGAGGGCTTCGGGTACGGCGTAGGGTATGGGTTAGGGTTAGGGTTAGGTTTAGTGTTAGGGTTAGGGCTCGTTTTAGGGTACGGGTTAGGATTAGGGTTCGTGTTAGGGTTAGGGTAGGGGAGAGGATTAGGGTACGTGTTACGGATAGGGTAGTTATTAAACCTATCCCACTCTCTAGTTACCCATTAGCACGTAAAGGAATATTATTTGGGGGTCCAGCCATGGAGAAGAGTTTAGACACTAGGATAAGATAAGGAACACACCCATTATAAAGAAATCACATTAGGATTCTCTTTTTAAGCTGTTCCTTAAAACACTAGTGCTTAGGAAATCTATTGGAGGCAGAAGCAGTCAAGGGTAGCCTAGGGTTAGGGTTAGGCTTACGGTTAGGCTTAGGGTACGGCTTAGGGTACGTGTTTGGGGAGGGCTTCGGGTACGGCGTAGGGTATGGGTTACGGTTAGCGTTAGGGTTAGTGTTAGGGTTAGGGCTCGGTTTAGGGTACGGGTTAGGATTAGGGTACATGTTAGGGTTAGGGTAGGGGTTAGGGTTAGGGTACGCGTTACGGTTAGGGTAGTTATTAAACCTATCCCACTCTCTAGATACCCCTTAGCACGTAAAGGAATATTATTTGGGGGACCAGCCATGGAGAAGAGTTTAGACACTAAGATAATATAAGGAACACACACATTATAAAGAAATAACATTAGGATTCTCTTTTTAAGCTGTTCCTTAAAACACTAGTGCTTAGGAAATCTATTGGAGGCAGAAGCAGTCAAGGGTAGCCTAGGGTTAGGGTTAGGCTTAGGGTTAGGCTTAGGGTACGGCTTAGGGTACGGGTTCGGGGAGGGCTTCGGGTACGGCGTAGGGTATGGGTTAGGGTTAAGGTTAGGGTTAGTGTTAGGGTTAGGGCTCGGTTTAGGGTACGGGTTAAGATTAGGGTACGTGTTAGGGTTAGGGTAGGGGTTAGGGTTAGGGTACGCGTTAGGGTTAGGGTAGTTATTAAACCTATCCCACTCTCTAGTTACCCCTTAGCACGTAAAGGAATATTATTTGGGGGTCCAGCCACGGAGAAGAGTTTAGACACTAGGATAAGATAAGGAACACACACATTATAAAGAAATCACATTAGGATTCTCTTTTTAAGCTGTTCCTTAAAACACTAGTGCTTAGGAAATCTATTGGAGGCAGAAGCAGTCAAGGGTAGCCTAGGGTTAGGGTTAGGCTTAGGGTTAGGCTTCGGGTACGGCTTAGGGTACGGGTTTGGGGAGGGCTTCGGGTACGGCGTAGGGTATGGGTTAGGGTTAGGCTTAGGGTTAGTGTTAGGGTTAGGGCTCGGTATAGGGTACGGGTTTGGATTAGGGTACGTGTTAGGGTAAGGGTAGGGGTTAGGGTTAGGGTACGCGTTAGGGTTAGGGTAGTGATTAAACCTATCCCACTCTCTCGATACCCCTTAGCACATAAAGGAATATTATTTGGGGGTCCAGCCATGGAGAAGAGTTTAGACACTAGGATTAGATAAGGAAGACACCCATTATAAAGATATCACATTAGGATACTCTTTTTAAGCTGTTCCTTAAAACACTAGTGCTTAGGAAATGTATTGGAGGCAGAAGCAGTCAAGGGTAGCCTAGGGTTAGGGTTAGGCTTAGGGTTAGGCTTAGGGTACGGCTTAGGGTACGGGTTCGGGGAGGGCTTCGGGTACGGCGTAGGGTATGGGTTAGGGTTAGGGTTGGGTTTAGTGTTAGGGTTAGGGCTCGGTTAGGGTACGGGTTAGGATTAGGGTACGTGTTAGGGTTAGGGTAGGGGTTAGCGTTAGGGTACGCGTTAGGGTTAGGGTAGTTATTAAACCTATCCCACTCTCTAGTTACCCCTTAGCACGTAAAGGAATATTATTTGGGGGTCCAGCCACAGAGAAGAGTTTAGACACTAGGATAAGATAAGGAACACACACATTATAAAGAAATCACATTAGGATTCTCTTTTTAAGCTGTTCCTTAAAACACTAGTGCTTAGGAAATCTATTGGAGGCAGAAGCAGTCAAGGGTAGCCTAGGGTTAGGGTTAGGCTTAGGGTTAGGCTTCTGGTACGGCTTAGGGTACGGGTTCGGGGAGGGCTTCGGGTACGGCGTAGGGTATGGGTTAGGGTTAGGCTTAGGGTTAGTGTTAGGGTTAGGGCTCGGTTTAGGGTACGGGTTTGGATTAGGGTACGTGTTAGGGTAAGGGTAGGGGTTAGGGTTAGGGTACGCGTTAGGGTTAGGGTAGTGATTAAACCTATCCCACTCTCTCGATACCCCTTAGCACATAAAGGAATATTATTTGGGGGTCCAGCCATGGAGAAGAGTTTAGACACTAGGATTAGATAAGGAACACACCCATTATAAAGAAATCACATTAGTATTCTCTTTTTAAGCTGTTCCTTAAAACACTAGTGCTTAGGAAATGTATTGGAGGCAGAAGCAGTCAAGGGTAGCCTAGGGTTAGGGTTAGGCTTAGGGTTAGGCTTAGGGTACGGCTTAGGGTACGGGTTCGGGGAGGGCTTCGGGTACGGCGTAGGGTATGGGTTAGGGTTAGGGTTACGGTTAGTGTTAGGGTTAGGGCTCGGTTTAGGGTACGGGTTAGGATTAGGGTACGTGTTAGGGTTAGTGTAGGGGTTAGGGTTAGGGTACGCGTTAGGGTTAGGGTAGTTATTAAACCTATCCCACTCTCTAGATACCCCTTAGTACTTAAAGGAACATTATTTGGGGGTCCAGCCATGGAGAAGAGTTTAGACACTAAGGTAATATAAGGAACACACACATTATAAAGAAATCACATTAGGATTCTCTTTTTAAGCTGTTCCTTAAAACACTAGTGCTTAGGAAATGTATTGGAGGCAGAAGCAGTCAAGGGTAGCCTAGGGTTAGGGTTAGGCTTAGGGTTAGGCTTAGGGTACGGCTTAGGGTACGGGTTCAGGGAGGGCTTCGGGTACGGCGTAGGGTATGGGTTAGGGTTAGGGTTAGGTTTAGTGTTAGGGTTAGGGATCGTTTTAGGGTACGGGTTAGGATTAGGGTACGTGTTAGGGTTAGGGTAGGGGTTAGCGTTAGGGTACGCGTTAGGGTAAGGGTAGTTATTAAACCTATCCCACTCTCTAGTTACCCGTTAGCACGTAAAGGAATATTATTTGGGGGTCCAGCCATGGAGAAGAGTTTAGACACTAGGATAAGATAAGGAACACACCCATTATAAAGAAATCACATTAGGATTCTCTTTTTAAGCTGTTCCTTAAAACACTAGGGCTTAGGAAATCTATTGGAGGCAGAAGCAGTCAAGGGTAGCCTAGGGTTAGGGTTAGGCTTAGGGTTAGGCTTAGGGTACGGCTTAGGGTACGGGTTCGGGGAGGGCTTCGGGCAAGGCGTAGGGTATGGGTTAGGGTTAGGGTTAGGGTTAGTGTTAGGGTTAGGGCTCGGTTAGGGTACGGGTTAGGATTAGGGTACGTGTTAGGGTTAGGGTAGGGGTTAGCGTTAGGGTACGCGTTAGGGTTAGGGTAGTTATTAAACCTATCCCACTCTCTAGTTACCCCTTAGCACGTAAAGGAATATTATTTGGGGGTCCAGCCATGGAGAAGAGTTTAGACATTAGGATAAGATAAGGAACACACCCATTATAAAGAAATCACATTAGGATTCTCTTTTTAAGCTGTTCCTTAAAACACTAGGGCTTAGGAAATCTATTGGAGGCAGAAGCAGTCAAGGGTAGCCTAGGGTTAGGGTTAGGCTTAGGGTTAGGCTTAGGGTACGGCTTAGGGTACGGGTTCGGGGAGGGCATCGGGCACGGCGTAGGGTATGGGTTAGGGTTAGGGTTAGGGTTAGTGTTAGGGTTAGGGCTCGGTTTAGGGTACGGGTTAGGATTAGGGTACGTGTTAGGGTAAGGGTAGGGGTTAGGGTTAGGGTACGCGTTAGGGTTAGGGTAGTGATTAAACCTATCCCACTCTCTCGATACCCCTTAGCACATAAAGGAATATTATTTGGGGGTCCAGCCATGGAGAAGAGTTTAGACACTAGGATTAGATAAGGATCACACCCATTATAAAGAAATCACATTAGGATTCTCTTTTTAAGCTGTTCCTTAAAACACTAGTGCTTAGGCAATTCATTGGAGGCAGAAGCAGTCAAGGGTAGCCTAGGGTTAGGGTTAGGCTTAGGGTTAGGCTTAGGGTACGGCTTAGGGTACGGGTTCGGGGAGGGCTTCGGGTACGGCGTAGGGTATGGGTTAGGGTTAGGGTTACGGTTAGTGTTAGGGTTAGGGCTCGGTTTAGGGTACGGGTTAGGATTAGGGTACGTGTTAGGGTTAGGGTAGGGGTTAGGGTTAGGGTACGCGTTAGGGTTAGGGTAGTTATTAAACCTATCCCACTCTCTAGATACGCCTTAGTACGTAAAGGAACATTATTTGGGGGTCCAGCCATCGAGAAGAGTTTAGACACTAAGGTAATATAAGGAACACACTCATTATAAAGAAATCACATTAGGATTCTCTTTTTAAGCTGTTCCTTAAAACACTAGTGGTTAGGAAATCTATTGGAGGCAGAAGCAGTCAAGGGTAGCCTAGGGTTAGGGTTAGGCTTACGGTTAGGCTTAGGGTACGGCTTAGGGTACGTGTTCGGGGAGGGCTTCGGGTACGGCGTAGGTTATGGGTTACGGTTAGGGTTAGGGTTAGTGTTAGGGTTAGGGCTCGGTTTAGGGGACGGGTTAGGATTAGGGTACATGTTAGGGTTAGGGTAGGGGTTAGGGTTAGGGTACGCGTTACGGTTAGGGTAGTTATTAAACCTATCCCACTCTCTAGATACCCCTTAGCACGTAAAGGAATATTATTTGGGGGTCCAGCCATGGAGAAGAGTTTAGACACTAGGATAAGATAAGAAACACACCCATTATAAAGAAATCACATTAGGATTCTCTTTTTAAGCTGTTCCTTAAAACACTAGGGCTTAGGAAATCTATTGGAGGCAGAAGCAGTCAAGGGTAGCCTAGGGTTAGGGTTAGGCTTAGGGTTAGGCTTAGGGTACGGCTTAGGGTACGGGTTCGGGGAGGGCTTCGGGCACGGCGTAGGGTATGGGTTAGGGTTAGGCTTAGGGTTAGTGTTAGGGTTAGGGCTCGGTTTAGGGTACGGGTTAGGATTAGGGTACGTGTTAGGGTAAGGGTAGGGGTTAGGGTTAGGGTACGCGTTAGGGTTAGGGTAGTGATTAAACCTATCCCACTCTCTCGATACCCCTTAGCACATAAAGGAATATTATTTGGGGGTCCAGCCATGGAGAAGAGTTTAGACACTAGGATTAGATAAGGAACACACCCATTATAAAGAAATCACATTAGGATTCTCTTTTTAAGCTGTTCCTTAAAACACTAGTGCTTAGGAAATTCATTGGAGGCAGAAGCAGTCAAGGGTAGCCTAGGGTTAGGGTTAGGCTTAGGGTTAGGCTTAGGGTACGGCTTAGGGTACGGGTTCGGGGAGGGCTTCGGGTACGGCGTAGGGTATGGGTTAGGGTTAGGGTTACGGTTAGTGTTAGGGTTAGGGCTCGGTTTAGGGTACGGGTTAGGATTAGGGTACGTGTTAGGGTTAGGGTAGGGGTTAGGGTTAGGGTACGCGTTAGGGTTAGGGTAGTTATTAAACCTATCCCACTCTCTAGATACCCCTTAGTACTTAAAGGAATATTATTTGGGGGTCCAGCAATGGAGAAGAGTTTAGACACTAAGGTAATATAAGGAACACACACATTATAAAGAAATCACATTAGGATTCTCTTTTTAAGCTGTTCCTTAAAACACTAGTGCTTAGGAAATCTATTGGAGGCAGAAGCAGTCAAGGGTAGCCTAGGGTTAGGGTTAGCCTTAGGGTTAGGCTTCGGGTACGGCTTAGGGTACGAGTTCGGGGAGGGCTTCGGGTACGGCGTAGGGTATGGGTTAGGGTTAGGGTTAGGGTTAGTGTTAGGGTTAGGGCTCGGTTTAGGGTACGGTTTAGGATTAGGGTACGTGTTAGTGTAAGGGTAGGGGTTAGGGTTAGGGTACGCGTTAGGGTTAGGGTAGTGATTAAACCTATCCCACTCTCTCGATACCACTTAGCACATAAAGGAATATTATTTGGGGGTCCAGCCATGGAGAAGAGTTTAGACACTAGGATTAGATAAGGAACACACCCATTATAAAGAAATCACATTAGGATTCTCTTTTTAAGCTGTTCCTTAAAACACTAGTGCTTAGGAAATCTATTGGAGGCAGAAGCAGTCAAGGGTAGCCTAGGGTTAGGGTTAGGCTTAGGGTTAGGCTTAGGGTACGTGTTCGGGGAGGGCTTCGGGTACAGCGTAGGGTATGGGTTAGGGTTAGGGTTAGGTTTAGTGTTAGGGTTAGGGCTCGTTTTAGGGTACGGGTTAGGATTAGGGTTCGTGTTAGGGTTAGGGTAGGGGTGAGGGTTAGGGTACGTGTTACGGATAGGGTAGTTATTAAACCTATCCCACTCTCTAGTTACCCATTAGCACGTAAAGGAATATTATTTGGGGGTCCAGCCATGGAGAAGAGTTTAGACACTAGGATAAGATAAGGAACACACCCATTATAAAGAAATCACATTAGGATTCTCTTTTTAAGCTGTTCCTTAAAACACTAGTGCTTAGGAAATCTATTGGAGGCAGAAGCAGTCAAGGGTAGCCTAGGGTTAGGGTTAGGCTTAGGGTTAGGCTTCGGGTACGGCTTAGGGTACGGCTTCGGGGAGGGCTTCGGGTACGGCGTAGGGTATGGGTTAGGGTTAGGCTTAGGGTTAGTGTTAGGGTTAGGGCTCGGTTTAGGGTACGGGTTTGGATTAGGGTACGTGTTAGGGTAAGGGTAGGGGTTAGGGTTAGGGTACGCGTTAGGGTTAGGGTAGTGATTAAACCTATCCCACTCTCTCGATACCCCTTAGCACATAAAGGAATATTATTTGGGGGTCCAGCCATGGAGAAGAGTTTAGACACTAGGATTAGATAAGGAACACACCCATTATAAAGAAATCACATTAGTATTCTCTTTTTAAGCTGTTCCTTAAAACACTAGTGCTTAGGAAATGTATTGGAGGCAGAAGCAGTCAAGGGTAGCCTAGGGTTAGGGTTAGGCTTAGGGTTAGGCTTAGGGTACGGCTTAGGGTACGGGTTCGGGGAGGGCTTCGGGTACGGCGTAGGGTATGGGTTAGGGTTAGGGTTACGGTTAGTGTTAGGGTTAGGGCTCGGTTTAGGGTACGGGTTAGGATTAGGGTACGTGTTAGGGTTAGTGTAGGGGTTAGGGTTAGGGTACGCGTTAGGGTTAGGGTAGTTATTAAACCTATCCCACTCTCTAGATACCCCTTAGTACTTAAAGGAACATTATTTGGGGGTCCAGCCATGGAGAAGAGTTTAGACACTAAGGTAATATAAGGAACACACACATTATAAAGAAATCACATTAGGATTCTCTTTTTAAGCTGTTCCTTAAAACACTAGTGCTTAGGAAATGTATTGGAGGCAGAAGCAGTCAAGGGTAGCCTAGGGTTAGGGTTAGGCTTAGGGTTAGGCTTAGGGTACGGCTTAGGGTACGGGTTCGGGGAGGGCTTCGGGTACGGCGTAGGGTATGGGTTAGGGTTAGGGTTAGGTTTAGTGTTAGGGTTAGGGATCGTTTTAGGGTACGGGTTAGGATTAGGGTACGTGTTAGGGTTAGGGTAGGGGTTAGCGTTAGGGTACGCGTTAGGGTAAGGGTAGTTATTAAACCTATCCCACTCTCTAGTTACCCGTTAGCACGTAAAGGAATATTATTTGGGGGTCCAGCCATGGAGAAGAGTTTAGACACTAGGATAAGATAAGGAACACACCCATTATAAAGAAATCACATTAGGATTCTCTTTTTAAGCTGTTCCTTAAAACACTAGGGCTTAGGAAATCTATTGGAGGCAGAAGCAGTCAAGGGTAGCCTAGGGTTAGGGTTAGGCTTAGGGTTAGGCTTAGGGTACGGCTTAGGGTACGGGTTCGGGGAGGGCTTCGGGCAAGGCGTAGGGTATGGGTTAGGGTTAGGGTTAGGGTTAGTGTTAGGGTTAGGGCTCGGTTAGGGTACGGGTTAGGATTAGGGTACGTGTTAGGGTTAGGGTAGGGGTTAGCGTTAGGGTACGCGTTAGGGTTAGGGTAGTTATTAAACCTATCCCACTCTCTAGTTACCCCTTAGCACGTAAAGGAATATTATTTGGGGGTCCAGCCATGGAGAAGAGTTTAGACATTAGGATAAGATAAGGAACACACCCATTATAAAGAAATCACATTAGGATTCTCTTTTTAAGCTGTTCCTTAAAACACTAGGGCTTAGGAAATCTATTGGAGGCAGAAGCAGTCAAGGGTAGCCTAGGGTTAGGGTTAGGCTTAGGGTTAGGCTTAGGGTACGGCTTAGGGTACGGGTTCGGGGAGGGCATCGGGCACGGCGGAGGGTATGGGTTAGGGTTAGGGTTAGGGTTAGTGTTAGGGTTAGGGCTCGGTTTAGGGTACGGGTTAGGATTAGGGTACGTGTTAGGGTAAGGGTAGGGGTTAGGGTTAGGGTACGCGTTAGGGTTAGGGTAGTGATTAAACCTATCCCACTCTCTCGATACCCCTTAGCACATAAAGGAATATTATTTGGGGGTCCAGCCATGGAGAAGAGTTTAGACACTAGGATTAGATAAGGATCACACCCATTATAAAGAAATCACATTAGGATTCTCTTTTTAAGCTGTTCCTTAAAACACTAGTGCTTAGGCAATTCATTGGAGGCAGAAGCAGTCAAGGGTAGCCTAGGGTTAGGGTTAGGCTTAGGGTTAGGCTTAGGGTACGGCTTAGGGTACGGGTTCGGGGAGGGCTTCGGGTACGGCGTAGGGTATGGGTTAGGGTTAGGGTTACGGTTAGTGTTAGGGTTAGGGCTCGGTTTAGGGTACGGGTTAGGATTAGGGTACGTGTTAGGGTTAGGGTAGGGGTTAGGGTTAGGGTACGCGTTAGGGTTAGGGTAGTTATTAAACCTATCCCACTCTCTAGATACGCCTTAGTACGTAAAGGAACATTATTTGGGGGTCCAGCCATCGAGAAGAGTTTAGACACTAAGGTAATATAAGGAACACACTCATTATAAAGAAATCACATTAGGATTCTCTTTTTAAGCTGTTCCTTAAAACACTAGTGGTTAGGAAATCTATTGGAGGCAGAAGCAGTCAAGGGTAGCCTAGGGTTAGGGTTAGGCTTACGGTTAGGCTTAGGGTACGGCTTAGGGTACGTGTTCGGGGAGGGCTTCGGGTACGGCGTAGGTTATGGGTTACGGTTAGGGTTAGGGTTAGTGTTAGGGTTAGGGCTCGGTTTAGGGGACGGGTTAGGATTAGGGTACATGTTAGGGTTAGGGTAGGGGTTAGGGTTAGGGTACGCGTTACGGTTAGGGTAGTTATTAAACCTATCCCACTCTCTAGATACCCCTTAGCACGTAAAGGAATATTATTTGGGGGTCCAGCCATGGCGAAGAGTTTAGACACTAGGATAAGATAAGAAACACACCCATTATAAAGAAATCACATTAGGATTCTCTTTTTAAGCTGTTCCTTAAAACACTAGGGCTTAGGAAATCTATTGGAGGCAGAAGCAGTCAAGGGTAGCCTAGGGTTAGGGTTAGGCTTAGGGTTAGGCTTAGGGTACGGCTTAGGGTACGGGTTCGGGGAGGGCTTCGGGCACGGCGTAGGGTATGGGTTAGGGTTAGGCTTAGGGTTAGTGTTAGGGTTAGGGCTCGGTTTAGGGTACGGGTTAGGATTAGGGTACGTGTTAGGGTAAGGGTAGGGGTTAGGGTTAGGGTACGCGTTAGGGTTAGGGTAGTGATTAAACCTATCCCACTCTCTCGATACCCCTTAGCACATAAAGGAATATTATTTGGGGGTCCAGCCATGGAGAAGAGTTTAGACACTAGGATTAGATAAGGAACACACCCATTATAAAGAAATCACATTAGGATTCTCTTTTTAAGCTGTTCCTTAAAACACTAGTGCTTAGGAAATTCATTGGAGGCAGAAGCAGTCAAGGGTAGCCTAGGGTTAGGGTTAGGCTTAGGGTTAGGCTTAGGGTACGGCTTAGGGTACGGGTTCGGTGAGGGCTTCGGGTACGGCGTAGGGTATGGGTTAGGGTTAGGGTTACGGTTAGTGTTAGGGTTAGGGCTCGGTTTAGGGTACGGGTTAGGATTAGGGTACGTGTTAGGGTTAGGGTAGGGGTTAGGGTTAGGGTACGCGTTAGGGTTAGGGTAGTTATTAAACCTATCCCACTCTCTAGATACCCCTTAGTACTTAAAGGAATATTATTTGGGGGTCCAGCCATGGAGAAGAGTTTAGACACTAAGGTAATATAAGGAACACACACATTATAAAGAAATCACATTAGGATTCTCTTTTTAAGCTGTTCCTTAAAACACTAGTGCTTAGGAAATCTATTGGAGGCAGAAGCAGTCAAGGGTAGCCTAGGGTTAGGGTTAGCCTTAGGGTTAGGCTTCGGGTACGGCTTAGGGTACGAGTTCGGGGAGGGCTTCGGGTACGGCGTAGGGTATGGGTTAGGGTTAGGGTTAGGGTTAGTGTTAGGGTTAGGGCTCGGTTTAGGGTACGGTTTAGGATTAGGGTACGTGTTAGTGTAAGGGTAGGGGTTAGGGTTAGGGTACGCGTTAGGGTTAGGGTAGTGATTAAACCTATCCCACTCTCTCGATACCACTTAGCACATAAAGGAATATTATTTGGGGGTCCAGCCATGGAGAAGAGTTTAGACACTAGGATTAGATAAGGAACACACCCATTATAAAGAAATCACATTAGGATTCTCTTTTTAAGCTGTTCCTTAAAACACTAGTGCTTAGGAAATCTATTGGAGGCAGAAGCAGTCAAGGGTAGCCTAGGGTTAGGGTTAGGCTTAGGGTTAGGCTTAGGGTACGTGTTCGGGGAGGGCTTCGGGTACAGCGTAGGGTATGGGTTAGGGTTAGGGTTAGGTTTAGTGTTAGGGTTAGGGCTCGTTTTAGGGTACGGGTTAGGATTAGGGTTCGTGTTAGGGTTAGGGTAGGGGTGAGGGTTAGGGTACGTGTTACGGATAGGGTAGTTATTAAACCTATCCCACTCTCTAGTTACCCATTAGCACGTAAAGGAATATTATTTGGGGGTCCAGCCATGGAGAAGAGTTTAGACACTAGGATAAGATAAGGAACACACCCATTATAAAGAAATCACATTAGGATTCTCTTTTTAAGCTGTTCCTTAAAACACTAGTGCTTAGGAAATCTATTGGAGGCAGAAGCAGTCAAGGGTAGCCTAGGGTTAGGGTTAGGCTTAGGGTTAGGCTTCGGGTACGGCTTAGGGTACGGCTTCGGGGAGGGCTTCGGGTACGGCGTAGGGTATGGGTTAGGGTTAGGGTTAGGGTTAGTGTTAGGGTTAGGGCTCGGTTTAGGGTACGGGTTAGGATTAGGGTACGTGTTAGTGTAAGGGTAGGGGTTAGGGTTAGGGTACGCGTTAGGGTTAGGGTAGTGATTAAACCTATCCCACTCTCTCGATACCCCTTAGCACATAAAGGAATATTATTTGGGGGTCCAGCCATGGAGAAGAGTTTAGACACTAGGATTAGATAAGGAACACACCCATTATAAAGAAATCACATTAGGATTCTCTTTTTAAGCTGTTCCTTAAAACACTAGTGCTTAGGAAATCTATTGGAGGCAGAAGCAGTCAAGGGTAGCCTAGGGTTAGGGTTAGGCTTAGGGTTAGGCTTAGGGTACGGCTTAGGGTACGTGTTCGGGGAGGGCTTCGGGTACGGCGTAGGGTATGGGTTAGGGTTAGGGTTAGGTTTAGTGTTAGGTTTAGGGCTCGTTTTAGGGTACGGGTTAGGATTAGGGTTCGTGTTAGGGTTAGGGTAGGGGTGAGGGTTAGGGTACGTGTTACGGATAGGGTAGTTATTAAACCTATCCCACTCTCTAGTTACCCATTAGCACGTAAAGGAATATTATTTGGGGGTCCAGCCATGGAGAAGAGTTTAGACACTAGGATAAGGTAAGGAACACACCCATTATAAAGAAATCACATTAGGATTCTCTTTTTAAGCTGTTCCTTAAAACACTAGTGCTTAGGAAATCTATTGGAGGCAGAAGCAGTCAAGGGTAGCCTAGGGTTAGGGTTAGGCTTAGGGTTAGGCTTAGGGTACGGCTTAGGGTACGTCTTCGGGGAGGGCTTCGGATACGGCGTAGGGTATGGGTTAGGGTTAGGGTTAGGGTTAGTGTTAGGGTTAGGGCTCGGTTTAGGGTACGGGTTAGGATTAGGGTACGTGTTAGGGTTAGGGTAGGGGTTAGGGTTAGGGTACGCGTTAGGGTTAGGGTAGTCATTAAACCTATCCCACTCTCTAGATACCCCTTAGCACGTAAAGGAATATTATTAGGGGGTCCAGCCATGGAGAAGAGTTTAGACACTAAGATAATATAAGGAACACACACATTATAAAGAAATCACATTAGGATTCTCTTTTTAAGCTGTTCCTTAAAACACTAGTGCTTAGGAAATCTATTGGAGGCAGAAGCAGTCAAGGGTAGCCTAGGGTTAGGGTTAGGCTTACGGTTAGGCTTAGGGTACGGCTTAGGGTACGTGTTCGGGGAGGCCTTCGGGTACGGCGTAGGGTATGGTTTACGGTTAGGGTTAGGGTTAGTGTTAGGGTTAGGGCTCGGTTTAGGGTACGGGTTACGATTAGGGTACATGTTACGGTTAGGGTAGGGGTTAGGGTTAGGGTACGCGTTACGGTTAGGGTAGTTATTAAACCTATCCCACTCTCTAGATACCCCTTAGCACGTAAAGGAATATTATTACGGGGTCCAGCCATGGAGAAGTGTTTAGACACTAGGATAAGATAAGGAACACACCCATTATAAAGAAATCACATTAGGATTCTCTTTTTAAGCTGTTCCTTAAAACACTAGTGCTTAGGAAATCTATTGGAGGCAGAAGCAGTCAAGGGTAGCCTAGGGTTAGGGTTAGGCTTAGGGTTAGGCTTCGGGTACGGCTTAGGGTACGGGTTCGGGCAGGGCTTCGGGTACGGCGTAGGGTATGGGTTAGGGTTAGGGTTAGGGTTAGTGTTAGGGTTAGGGCTCGGTTTAGGGTACGGGTTAGGATTAGGGTACGTGTTAGGGTAAGGGTAGGGGTTAGGGTTAGGGTATGCGTTAGGGTTAGGGTAGTGATTAAACCTATCCCACTCTCTCGATACCCCTTAGCACATAAAGGAATATTATTTGGGGGTCCAGCCATGGAGAAGAGTTTAGACACTAGGATTAGATAAGGAACAGACCCATTATAAAGAAATCACATTAGGATTCTCTTTTTAAGCTGCTCCTTAAAACACTAGTGTTTAGGAAATCTATTGGAGGCAGAAGCAGTCAAGGGTAGCCTAGGGTTAGGGTTAGGCTTAGGGTACGGCTTAGGGTACGTGTTCGGGGAGGGCTTCGGGTACGGCGTAGGGTATGGGTTAGTGTTAGGGTTAGGTTTAGTGTTAGGGTTAGGGCTCGCTTTAGGGTACGGGTTAGGATTAGGGTTCGTGTTAGGGTTAGGGTAGGGGTGAGGGTTAGGGTACGTGTTACGGATAGGGTAGTTATTAAACCTATCCCACTCTCTAGTTACCCATTAGCACGTAAAGGAATATTATTTGGGGGTCCAGCCATGGAGAAGAGTTTAGACACTAGGATAAGATAAGGAACACACCCATTATAAAGAAATCACATTAGGATTCTCTTTTTAAGCTGTTCCTTAAAACACTAGTGCTTAGGAAATCTATTGGAGGCAGAAGCAGTCAAGGGTAGCCTAGGGTTAGGGTTAGGCTTAGGGTTAGGCTTAGGGTACGGCTTAGGGTACGGGTTCGGGGAGGGCTTCGGGTACGGCGTAGGGTATGGGTTAGGGTTAGGGTTAGGGTTAGTGTTAGGGTTAGGGCTCGGTTTAGGGTACGGGTTAGGATTAGTGTACGTGTTAGGGTTAGGGTAGGGGGTAGGGTTAGGGTACGCGTTAGGGTTAGGGTAGTTATTAAACCTATCCCACTCTCTAGTTACCCCTTAGCACATAAAGGAATATTATTAGGGGGTCCAGCCATGGAGAAGAGTTTAGACACTAGGATAAGATAAGGAACACACCCATTATAAAGAAATCACATTAGGATTCTCTTTTTAAGCTGTTCCTTAAAACACTAGTGCTTAGGAAATCTATTGGAGGCAGAAGCAGTCAAGGGTAGCCTAGGGTTAGGGTTAGGCTTAGGGTACGGCTTAGGGTACGTGTTCGGGGAGGGCTTCGGGTACGGCGTAGGGTATGGGTTAGGGTTAGGGTTAGGTTTAGTGTTAGGGTTAGGGCTCGTTTTAGGGTACGGGTTAGGATTAGGGTTCGTGTTAGGGTTAGGGTAGGGGAGAGGATTAGGGTACGTGTTACGGATAGGGTAGTTATTAAACCTATCCCACTCTCTAGTTACCCATTAGCACGTAAAGGAATATTATTTGGGGGTCCAGCCATGGAGAAGAATTTAGACACTAGGATAAGATAAGGAACACACCCATTATAAAGAAATCACATTAGGATTCTCTTTTTAAGCTGTTCCTTAAAACACTAGTGCTTAGGAAATCTATTGGAGGCAGAAGCAGTCAAGGGTAGCCTAGGGTTAGGGTTAGGCTTACGGTTAGGCTTAGGGTACGGCTTAGGGTACGTGTTTGGGGAGGGCTTCGGGTACGGCGTAGGGTATGGGTTACGGTTAGGGTTAGGGTTAGTGTTAGGGTTAGGGCTCGGTTTAGGGTACGGGTTAGGATTAGGGTACATGTTAGGGTTAGGGTAGGGGTTAGGGTTAGGGTACGCTTTACGGTTAGGGTAGTTATTAAACCTATCCCACTCTCTAGATACCCCTTTGCACGTAAAGGAATATTATTTGGGGGACCAGCCATGGAGAAGAGTTTAGACACTAAGATAATATAAGGAACACACACATTATAAAGAAATAACATTAGGATTCTCTTTTTAAGCTGTTCCTTAAAACACTAGTGCTTAGGAAATCTATTGGAGGCAGAAGCAGTCAAGGGTAGCCTAGGGTTAGGGTTAGGCTTAGGGTTAGGCTTAGGGTACGGCTTAGGGTACGGGTTCGGGGAGGGCTTCGGGTACGGCGTAGGGTATGGGTTAGGGTTAAGGTTAGGGTTAGTGTTAGGGTTAGGGCTCGGTTTAGGGTACGGGTTAAGATTAGGGTACGTGTTAGGGTTAGGGTAGGGGTTAGGGTTAGGGTACGCGTTAGGGTTAGGGTAGTTATTAAACCTATCCCACTCTCTAGTTACCCCTTAGCACGTAAAGGAATATTATTTGGGGGTCCAGCCACGGAGAAGAGTTTAGACACTAGGATAAGATAAGGAACACACACATTATAAAGAAATCACATTAGGATTCTCTTTTTAAGCTGTTCCTTAAAACACTAGTGCTTAGGAAATCTATTGGAGGCAGAAGCAGTCAAGGGTAGCCTAGGGTTAGGGTTAGGCTTAGGGTTAGGCTTCGGGTACGGCTTAGGGTACGGGTTCGGGGAGGGCTTCGGGTACGGCGTAGGGTATGGGTTAGGGTTAGGGTTAGGGTTAGTGTTAGGGTTAGGGCTCGGTTTAGGGTACGGGTTAGGATTAGGGTACGTGTTAGTGTAAGGGTAGGGGTTAGGGTTAGGGTACACGTTAGGGTTAGGGTAGTGATTAAACCTATCCCACTCTCTCGATACCCCTTAGCACATAAAGGAATATTATTTGGGGGTCCAGCCATGGAGAAGAGTTTAGACACTAGGATTAGATAAGGAACACACCCATTATAAAAAAATCACATTAGGATTCTCTTTTTAAGCTCTTCCTTAAAACACTAGTGCTTAGGAAATCTATTGGAGGCAGAAGCAGTCAAGGGTAGCCTAGGGTTAGGGTTAGGCTTAGGGTTAGGCTTAGGGTACGGCTTAGGGTACGTGTTCGGGGAGGGCTTCGGGTACGGCGTAGGGTATGGGTTAGGGTTAGGGTTAGGTTTAGTGTTAGGGTTAGGGCTCGTTTTAGGGTACGGGTTAGGATTAGGGTTCGTGTTAGGGTTAGGGTAGGGGAGAGGATTAGGGTACGTGTTACGGATAGGGTAGTTATTAAACCTATCCCACTCTCTAGTTACCCATTAGCACGTAAAGGAATATTATTTGGGGGTCCAGCCATGGAGAAGAGTTTAGACACTAGGATAAGATAAGGAACACACCCATTATAAAGAAATCACATTAGGATTCTCTTTTTAAGCTGTTCCTTAAAACACTAGTGCTTAGGAAATCTATTGGAGGCAGAAGCAGTCAAGGGTAGCCTAGGGTTAGGGTTAGGCTTACGGTTAGGCTTAGGGTACGGCTTAGGGTACGTGTTTGGGGAGGGCTTCGGGTACGGCGTAGGGTATGGGTTACGGTTAGGGTTAGGGTTAGTGTTAGGGTTAGGGCTCGGTTTAGGGTACGGGTTAGGATTAGGGTACATGTTAGGGTTAGGGTAGGGGTTAGGGTTAGGGTACGCGTTACGGTTAGGGTAGTTATTAAACCTATCCCACTCTCTAGATACCCCTTAGCACGTAAAGGAATATTATTTGGGGGACCAGCTATGGAGAAGAGTTTAGACACTAAGATAATATAAGGAACACACACATTATAAAGAAATAACATTAGGATTCTCTTTTTAAGCTGTTCCTTAAAACACTAGTGCTTAGGAAATCTATTGGAGGCAGAAGCAGTCAAGGGTAGCTTAGGGTTAGGGTTAGGCTTAGGGTTAGGCTTAGGGTACGGCTTAGGGTACGGGTTCGGGGAGGGCTTCGGGCACGGCGTAGGGTATGGGTTAGGGTTAGGGTTAGGGTTAGTGTTAGGGTTAGGGCTCGGTTAGGGTACGGGTTAGGATTAGGGTACGTGTTAGGGTTAGGGTAGGGGTTAGCGTTAGGGTACGCGTTAGGGTTAGGGTTGTTATTAAACCTATCCCACTCTCTAGTTACCCCTTAGCACGTAAAGGAATATTATTTGGGGGTCCAGCCACGGAGAAGAGTTTAGACACTAGGATAAGATAAGGAACACACACATTATAAAGAAATCACATTAGGATTCTCTTTTTAAGCTGTTCCTTAAAACACTAGTGCTTAGGAAATCTATTGGAGGCAGAAGCAGTCAAGGGTAGCCTAGGGTTAGGGTTAGGCTTAGGGTTAGGCTTCTGGTACGGCTTAGGGTACGGGTTCGGGGAGGGCTTCGTGTACGGCGTAGGGTATGGGTTAGGGTTAGGCTTAGGGTTAGTGTTAGGGTTAGGGCTCGGTTTAGGGTACGGGTTTGGATTAGGGTACGTGTTAGGGTAAGGGTAGGGGTTAGGGTTAGGGTACGCGTTAGGGTTAGGGTAGTGATTAAACCTATCCCACTCTCTCGATACCCCTTAAGCACATAAAGGAATATTATTTGGGGGTCCAGCCATGGAGAAGAGTTTAGACACTAGGATTAGATAAGGAACACACCCATTATAAAGAAATCACATTAGTATTCTCTTTTTAAGCTGTTCCTTAAAACACTAGTGCTTAGGAAATGTATTGGAGGCAGAAGCAGTCAAGGGTAGCCTAGGGTTAGGGTTAGGCTTAGGGTTAGGCTTAGGGTACGGCTTAGGGTACGGGTTCGGGGAGGGCTTCGGGTACGGCGTAGGGTATGGGTTAGGGTTAGGGTTACGGTTAGTGTTAGGGTTAGGGCTCGGTTTAGGGTACGGGTTAGGATTAGGGTACGTGTTAGGGTTAGTGTAGGGGTTAGGGTTAGGGTACGCGTTAGGGTTAGGGTAGTTATTAAACCTATCCCACTCTCTAGATACCCCTTAGTACTTAAAGGAACATTATTTGGGGGTCCAGCCATGGAGAAGAGTTTAGACACTAAGGTAATATAAGGAACACACACATTATAAAGAAATCACATTAGGATTCTCTTTTTAAGCTGTTCCTTAAAACACTAGTGCTTAGGAAATCTATTGGAGGCAGAAGCAGTCAAGGGTAGCCTAGGGTTAGGGTTAGCCTTAGGGTTAGGCTTCGGGTACGGCTTAGGGTACGGGTTCGGGGAGGGCTTCGGGTACGGCGTAGGGTATGGGTTAGGGTTAGGGTTAGGGTTAGTGTTAGGGTTAGGGCTCGGTTTAGGGTACGGGTTAGGATTAGGGTACGTGTTAGTGTAAGGGTAGGGGTTAGGGTTAGGGTACGCGTTAGGGTTAGGGTAGTGATTAAACCTATCCCACTCTCTCGATACCCCTTAGCACATAAAGGAATATTATTTGGGGGTCCAGCCATGGAGAAGAGTTTAGACACTAGGATTAGATAAGGAACACACCCATTATAAAGAAATCACATTAGGATTCTCTTTTTAAGCTGTTCCTTAAAACACTAGTGCTTAGGAATGTATTGGAGGCAGAAGCAGTCAAGGGTAGCCTAGGGTTAGGGTTAGGCTTAGGGTTAGGCTTAGGGTACGGCTTAGGGTACGGGTTCGGGGAGGGCTTCGGGTACGGCGTAGGGTATGGGTTAGGGTTAGGGTTAGGTTTAGTGTTAGGGTTAGGGATCGTTTTAGGGTACGGGTTAGGATTAGGGTACGTGTTAGGGTTAGGGTAGGGGTTAGCGTTAGGGTACGCGTTAGGGTAAGGGTAGTTATTAAACCTATCCCACTCTCTAGTTACCCGTTAGCACGTAAAGGAATATTATTTGGGGGTCCAGCCATGGAGAAGAGTTTAGACACTAGGATAAGATAAGGAACACACCCATTATAAAGAAATCACATTAGGATTCTCTTTTTAAGCTGTTCCTTAAAACACTAGGGCTTAGGAAATCTATTGGAGGCAGAAGCAGTCAAGGGTAGCCTAGGGTTAGGGTTAGGCTTAGGGTTAGGCTTAGGGTACGGCTTAGGGTACGGGTTCGGGGAGGGCTTCGGGCAAGGCGTAGGGTATGGGTTAGGGTTAGGGTTAGGGTTAGTGTTAGGGTTAGGGCTCGGTTAGGGTACGGGTTAGGATTAGGGTACATGTTAGGGTTAGGGTAGGGGTTAGGGTTAGGGTACGCGTTACGGTTAGGGTAGTTATTAAACCTATCCCACTCTCTAGATACCCCTTAGCACGTAAAGGAATATTATTTGGGGGACCAGCCATGGAGAAGAGTTTAGACACTAAGATAATATAAGGAACACACACATTATAAAGAAATAACATTAGGATTCTCTTTTTAAGCTGTTCCTTAAAACACTAGTGCTTAGGAAATCTATTGGAGGCAGAAGCAGTCAAGGGTAGCCTAGGGTTAGGGTTAGGCTTAGGGTTAGGCTTAGGGTACGGCTTAGGGTACGGGTTCGGGGAGGGCTTCGGGTACGGCGTAGGGTATGGGTTAGGGTTAAGGTTAGGGTTAGTGTTAGGGTTAGGGCTCGGTTTAGGGTACGGGTTAAGATTAGGGTACGTGTTAGGGTTAGGGTAGGGGTTAGGGTTAGGGTACGCGTTAGGGTTAGGGTAGTTATTAAACCTATCCCACTCTCTAGTTACCCCTTAGCACGTAAAGGAATATTATTTGGGGGTCCAGCCACGGAGAAGAGTTTAGACACTAGGATAAGATAAGGAACACACACATTATAAAGAAATCACATTAGGATTCTCTTTTTAAGCTGTTCCTTAAAACACTAGTGCTTAGGAAATCTATTGGAGGCAGAAGCAGTCAAGGGTAGCCTAGGGTTAGGGTTAGGCTTAGGGTTAGGCTTCTGGTACGGCTTAGGGTACGGGTTCGGGGAGGGCTTCGTGTACGGCGTAGGGTATGGGTTAGGGTTAGGCTTAGGGTTAGTGTTAGGGTTAGGGCTCGGTTTAGGGTACGGGTTTGGATTAGGGTACGTGTTAGGGTAAGGGTAGGGGTTAGGGTTAGGGTACGCGTTAGGGTTAGGGTAGTGATTAAACCTATCCCACTCTCTCGATACCCCTTAGCACATAAAGGAATATTATTTGGGGGTCCAGCCATGGAGAAGAGTTTAGACACTAGGATTAGATAAGGAACACACCCATTATAAAGAAATCACATTAGTATTCTCTTTTTAAGCTGTTCCTTAAAACACTAGTGCTTAGGAAATGTATTGGAGGCAGAAGCAGTCAAGGGTAGCCTAGGGTTAGGGTTAGGCTTAGGGTTAGGCTTAGGGTACGGCTTAGGGTACGGGTTCGGGGAGGGCTTCGGGTACGGCGTAGGGTATGGTTTAGGGTTAGGGTTACGGTTAGTGTTAGGGTTAGGGCTCGGTTTAGGGTACGGGTTAGGATTAGGGTACGTGTTAGGGTTAGTGTAGGGGTTAGGGTTAGGGTACGCGTTAGGGTTAGGGTAGTTATTAAACCTATCCCACTCTCTAGATACCCCTTAGTACTTAAAGGAACATTATTTGGGGGTCCAGCCATGGAGAAGAGTTTAGACACTAAGGTAATATAAGGAACACACACATTATAAAGAAATCACATTAGGATTCTCTTTTTAAGCTGTTCCTTAAAACACTAGTGCTTAGGAAATCTATTGGAGGCAGAAGCAGTCAAGGGTAGCCTAGGGTTAGGGTTAGCCTTAGGGTTAGGCTTCGGGTACGGCTTAGGGTACGGGTTCGGGGAGGGCTTCGGGTACGGCGTAGGGTATGGGTTAGGGTTAGGGTTAGGGTTAGTGTTAGGGTTAGGGCTCGGTTTAGGGTACGGGTTAGGATTAGGGTACGTGTTAGTGTAAGGGTAGGGGTTAGGGTTAGGGTACGCGTTAGGGTTAGGGTAGTGATTAAACCTATCCCACTCTCTCGATACCCCTTAGCACATAAAGGAATATTATTTGGGGGTCCAGCCATGGAGAAGAGTTTAGACACTAGGATTAGATAAGGAACACACCCATTATAAAGAAATCACATTAGGATTCTCTTTTTAAGCTGTTCCTTAAAACACTAGTGCTTAGGAAATGTATTGGAGGCAGAAGCAGTCAAGGGTAGCCTAGGGTTAGGGTTAGGCTTAGGGTTAGGCTTAGGGTACGGCTTAGGGTACGGGTTCGGGGAGGGCTTCGGGTACGGCGTAGGGTATGGGTTAGGGTTAGGGTTAGGTTTAGTGTTAGGGTTAGGGATCGTTTTAGGGTACGGGTTAGGATTAGGGTACGTGTTAGGGTTAGGGTAGGGGTTAGCGTTAGGGTACGCGTTAGGGTAAGGGTAGTTATTAAACCTATCCCACTCTCTAGTTACCCGTTAGCACGTAAAGGAATATTATTTGGGGGTCCAGCCATGGAGAAGAGTTTAGACACTAGGATAAGATAAGGAACACACCCATTATAAAGAAATCACATTAGGATTCTCTTTTTAAGCTGTTCCTTAAAACACTAGGGCTTAGGAAATCTATTGGAGGCAGAAGCAGTCAAGGGTAGCCTAGGGTTAGGGTTAGGCTTAGGGTTAGGCTTAGGGTACGGCTTAGGGTACGGGTTCGGGGAGGGCTTCGGGCAAGGCGTAGGGTATGGGTTAGGGTTAGGGTTAGGGTTAGTGTTAGGGTTAGGTCTCGGTTAGGGTACGGGTTAGGATTAGGGTACATGTTAGGGTTAGGGTAGGGGTTAGGGTTAGGGTACGCGTTACGGTTAGGGTAGTTATTAAACCTATCCCACTCTCTAGATACCCCTTAGCACGTAAAGGAATATTATTTGGGGGACCAGCCATGGAGAAGAGTTTAGACACTAAGATAATATAAGGAACACACACATTATAAAGAAATAACATTAGGATTCTCTTTTTAAGCTGTTCCTTAAAACACTAGTGCTTAGGAAATCTATTGGAGGCAGAAGCAGTCAAGGGTAGCCTAGGGTTAGTGTTAGGCTTAGGGTTAGGCTTAGGGTACGGCTTAGGGTACGGGTTCGGGGAGGGCTTCGGGTACGGCGTAGGGTATGGGTTAGGGTTAAGGTTAGGGTTAGTGTTAGGGTTAGGGCTCGGTTTAGGGTACGGGTTAAGATTAGGGTACGTGTTAGGGTTAGGGTAGGGGTTAGGGTTAGGGTACGCGTTAGGGTTAGGGTAGTTATTAAACCTATCCCACTCTCTAGTTACCCCTTAGCACGTAAAGGAATATTATTTGGGGGTCCAGCCACGGAGAAGAGTTTAGACACTAGGATAAGATAAGGAACACACCCATTATAAAGAAATCACATTAGGATTCTCTTTTTAAGCTGTTCCTTAAAACACTAGTGCTTAGGAAATCTATTGGAGGCAGAAGCAGTCAAGGGTAGCCTAGGGTTAGGGTTAGGCTTACGGTTAGGCTTAGGGTACGGCTTAGGGTACGTGTTTGGGGAGGGCTTCGGGTACGGCGTAGGGTATGGGTTACGGTTAGGGTTAGGGTTAGTGTTAGGGTTAGGGCTCGGTTTAGGGTACGGGTTAGGATTAGGGTACATGTTAGGGTTAGGGTAGGGGTTAGGGTTAGGGTACGCGTTACGGTTAGGGTAGTTATTAAACCTATCCCACTCTCTAGATACCCCTTAGCACGTAAAGGAATATTATTTGGGGGACCAGCTATGGAGAAGAGTTTAGACACTAAGATAATATAAGGAACACACACATTATAAAGAAATAACATTAGGATTCTCTTTTTAAGCTGTTCCTTAAAACACTAGTGCTTAGGAAATCTATTGGAGGCAGAAGCAGTCAAGGGTAGCTTAGGGTTAGGGTTAGGCTTAGGGTTAGGCTTAGGGTACGGCTTAGGGTACGGGTTCGGGGAGGGCTTCGGGCACGGCGTAGGGTATGGGTTAGGGTTAGGGTTAGGGTTAGTGTTAGGGTTAGGGCTCGGTTAGGGTACGGGTTAGGATTAGGGTACGTGTTAGGGTTAGGGTAGGGGTTAGCGTTAGGGTACGCGTTAGGGTTAGGGTTGTTATTAAACCTATCCCACTCTCTAGTTACCCCTTAGCACGTAAAGGAATATTATTTGGGGGTCCAGCCACGGAGAAGAGTTTAGACACTAGGATAAGATAAGGAACACACACATTATAAAGAAATCACATTAGGATTCTCTTTTTAAGCTGTTCCTTAAAACACTAGTGCTTAGGAAATCTATTGGAGGCAGAAGCAGTCAAGGGTAGCCTAGGGTTAGGGTTAGGCTTAGGGTTAGGCTTCTGGTACGGCTTAGGGTACGGGTTCGGGGAGGGCTTCGTGTACGGCGTAGGGTATGGGTTAGGGTTAGGCTTAGGGTTAGTGTTAGGGTTAGGGCTCGGTTTAGGGTACGGGTTTGGATTAGGGTACGTGTTAGGGTAAGGGTAGGGGTTAGGGTTAGGGTACGCGTTAGGGTTAGGGTAGTGATTAAACCTATCCCACTCTCTCGATACCCCTTAGCACATAAAGGAATATTATTTGGGGGTCCAGCCATGGAGAAGAGTTTAGACACTAGGATTAGATAAGGAACACACCCATTATAAAGAAATCACATTAGTATTCTCTTTTTAAGCTGTTCCTTAAAACACTAGTGCTTAGGAAATGTATTGGAGGCAGAAGCAGTCAAGGGTAGCCTAGGGTTAGGGTTAGGCTTAGGGTTAGGCTTAGGGTACGGCTTAGGGTACGGGTTCGGGGAGGGCTTCGGGTACGGCGTAGGGTATGGGTTAGGGTTAGGGTTACGGTTAGTGTTAGGGTTAGGGCTCGGTTTAGGGTACGGGTTAGGATTAGGGTACGTGTTAGGGTTAGTGTAGGGGTTAGGGTTAGGGTACGCGTTAGGGTTAGGGTAGTTATTAAACCTATCCCACTCTCTAGATACCCCTTAGTACTTAAAGGAACATTATTTGGGGGTCCAGCCATGGAGAAGAGTTTAGACACTAAGGTAATATAAGGAACACACACATTATAAAGAAATCACATTAGGATTCTCTTTTTAAGCTGTTCCTTAAAACACTAGTGCTTAGGAAATCTATTGGAGGCAGAAGCAGTCAAGGGTAGCCTAGGGTTAGGGTTAGCCTTAGGGTTAGGCTTCGGGTACGGCTTAGGGTACGGGTTCGGGGAGGGCTTCGGGTACGGCGTAGGGTATGGGTTAGGGTTAGGGTTAGGGTTAGTGTTAGGGTTAGGGCTCGGTTTAGGGTACGGGTTAGGATTAGGGTACGTGTTAGTGTAAGGGTAGGGGTTAGGGTTAGGGTACGCGTTAGGGTTAGGGTAGTGATTAAACCTATCCCACTCTCTCGATACCCCTTAGCACATAAAGGAATATTATTTGGGGGTCCAGCCATGGAGAAGAGTTTAGACACTAGGATTAGATAAGGAACACACCCATTATAAAGAAATCACATTAGGATTCTCTTTTTAAGCTGTTCCTTAAAACACTAGTGCTTAGGAAATGTATTGGAGGCAGAAGCAGTCAAGGGTAGCCTAGGGTTAGGGTTAGGCTTAGGGTTAGGCTTAGGGTACGGCTTAGGGTACGGGTTCGGGGAGGGCTTCGGGTACGGCGTAGGGTATGGGTTAGGGTTAGGGTTAGGTTTAGTGTTAGGGTTAGGGATCGTTTTAGGGTACGGGTTAGGATTAGGGTACGTGTTAGGGTTAGGGTAGGGGTTAGCGTTAGGGTACGCGTTAGGGTAAGGGTAGTTATTAAACCTATCCCACTCTCTAGTTACCCGTTAGCACGTAAAGGAATATTATTTGGGGGTCCAGCCATGGAGAAGAGTTTAGACACTAGGATAAGATAAGGAACACACCCATTATAAAGAAATCACATTAGGATTCTCTTTTTAAGCTGTTCCTTAAAACACTAGGGCTTAGGAAATCTATTGGAGGCAGAAGCAGTCAAGGGTAGCCTAGGGTTAGGGTTAGGCTTAGGGTTAGGCTTAGGGTACGGCTTAGGGTACGGGTTCGGGGAGGGCTTCGGGCAAGGCGTAGGGTATGGGTTAGGGTTAGGGTTAGGGTTAGTGTTAGGGTTAGGGCTCGGTTAGGGTACGGGTTAGGATTAGGGTACATGTTAGGGTTAGGGTAGGGGTTAGGGTTAGGGTACGCGTTACGGTTAGGGTAGTTATTAAACCTATCCCACTCTCTAGATACCCCTTAGCACGTAAAGGAATATTATTTGGGGGACCAGCCATGGAGAAGAGTTTAGACACTAAGATAATATAAGGAACACACACATTATAAAGAAATAACATTAGGATTCTCTTTTTAAGCTGTTCCTTAAAACACTAGTGCTTAGGAAATCTATTGGAGGCAGAAGCAGTCAAGGGTAGCCTAGGGTTAGGGTTAGGCTTAGGGTTAGGCTTAGGGTACGGCTTAGGGTACGGGTTCGGGGAGGGCTTCGGGTACGGCGTAGGGTATGGGTTAGGGTTAAGGTTAGGGTTAGTGTTAGGGTTAGGGCTCGGTTTAGGGTACGGGTTAAGATTAGGGTACGTGTTAGGGTTAGGGTAGGGGTTAGGGTTAGGGTACGCGTTAGGGTTAGGGTAGTTATTAAACCTATCCCACTCTCTAGTTACCCCTTAGCACGTAAAGGAATATTATTTGGGGGTCCAGCCACGGAGAAGAGTTTAGACACTAGGATAAGATAAGGAACACACACATTATAAAGAAATCACATTAGGATTCTCTTTTTAAGCTGTTCCTTAAAACACTAGTGCTTAGGAAATCTATTGGAGGCAGAAGCAGTCAAGGGTAGCCTAGGGTTAGGGTTAGGCTTAGGGTTAGGCTTCTGGTACGGCTTAGGGTACGGGTTCGGGGAGGGCTTCGTGTACGGCGTAGGGTATGGGTTAGGGTTAGGCTTAGGGTTAGTGTTAGGGTTAGGGCTCGGTTTAGGGTACGGGTTTGGATTAGGGTACGTGTTAGGGTAAGGGTAGGGGTTAGGGTTAGGGTACGCGTTAGGGTTAGGGTAGTGATTAAACCTATCCCACTCTCTCGATACCCCTTAGCACATAAAGGAATATTATTTGGGGGTCCAGCCATGGAGAAGAGTTTAGACACTAGGATTAGATAAGGAACACACCCATTATAAAGAAATCACATTAGTATTCTCTTTTAAGCTGTTCCTTAAAACACTAGTGCTTAGGAAATGTATTGGAGGCAGAAGCAGTCAAGGGTAGCCTAGGGTTAGGGTTAGGCTTAGGGTTAGGCTTAGGGTACGGCTTAGGGTACGGGTTCGGGGAGGGCTTCGGGTACGGCGTAGGGTATGGTTTAGGGTTAGGGTTACGGTTAGTGTTAGGGTTAGGGCTCGGTTTAGGGTACGGGTTAGGATTAGGGTACGTGTTAGGGTTAGTGTAGGGGTTAGGGTTAGGGTACGCGTTAGGGTTAGGGTAGTTATTAAACCTATCCCACTCTCTAGATACCCCTTAGTACTTAAAGGAACATTATTTGGGGGTCCAGCCATGGAGAAGAGTTTAGACACTAAGGTAATATAAGGAACACACACATTATAAAGAAATCACATTAGGATTCTCTTTTTAAGCTGTTCCTTAAAACACTAGTGCTTAGGAAATCTATTGGAGGCAGAAGCAGTCAAGGGTAGCCTAGGGTTAGGGTTAGCCTTAGGGTTAGGCTTCGGGTACGGCTTAGGGTACGGGTTCGGGGAGGGCTTCGGGTACGGCGTAGGGTATGGGTTAGGGTTAGGGTTAGGGTTAGTGTTAGGGTTAGGGCTCGGTTTAGGGTACGGGTTAGGATTAGGGTACGTGTTAGTGTAAGGGTAGGGGTTAGGGTTAGGGTACGCGTTAGGGTTAGGGTAGTGATTAAACCTATCCCACTCTCTCGATACCCCTTAGCACATAAAGGAATATTATTTGGGGGTCCAGCCATGGAGAAGAGTTTAGACACTAGGATTAGATAAGGAACACACCCATTATAAAGAAATCACATTAGGATTCTCTTTTTAAGCTGTTCCTTAAAACACTAGTGCTTAGGAAATGTATTGGAGGCAGAAGCAGTCAAGGGTAGCCTAGGGTTAGGGTTAGGCTTAGGGTTAGGCTTAGGGTACGGCTTAGGGTACGGGTTCGGGGAGGGCTTCGGGTACGGCGTAGGGTATGGGTTAGGGTTAGGGTTAGGTTTAGTGTTAGGGTTAGGGATCGTTTTAGGGTACGGGTTAGGATTAGGGTACGTGTTAGGGTTAGGGTAGGGGTTAGCGTTAGGGTACGCGTTAGGGTAAGGGTAGTTATTAAACCTATCCCACTCTCTAGTTACCCGTTAGCACGTAAAGGAATATTATTTGGGGGTCCAGCCATGGAGAAGAGTTTAGACACTAGGATAAGATAAGGAACACACCCATTATAAAGAAATCACATTAGGATTCTCTTTTTAAGCTGTTCCTTAAAACACTAGGGCTTAGGAAATCTATTGGAGGCAGAAGCAGTCAAGGGTAGCCTAGGGTTAGGGTTAGGCTTAGGGTTAGGCTTAGGGTACGGCTTAGGGTACGGGTTCGGGGAGGGCTTCGGGCAAGGCGTAGGGTATGGGTTAGGGTTAGGGTTAGGGTTAGTGTTAGGGTTAGGTCTCGGTTAGGGTACGGGTTAGGATTAGGGTACATGTTAGGGTTAGGGTAGGGGTTAGGGTTAGGGTACGCGTTACGGTTAGGGTAGTTATTAAACCTATCCCACTCTCTAGATACCCCTTAGCACGTAAAGGAATATTATTTGGGGGACCAGCCATGGAGAAGAGTTTAGACACTAAGATAATATAAGGAACACACACATTATAAAGAAATAACATTAGGATTCTCTTTTTAAGCTGTTCCTTAAAACACTAGTGCTTAGGAAATCTATTGGAGGCAGAAGCAGTCAAGGGTAGCCTAGGGTTAGTGTTAGGCTTAGGGTTAGGCTTAGGGTACGGCTTAGGGTACGGGTTCGGGGAGGGCTTCGGGTACGGCGTAGGGTATGGGTTAGGGTTAAGGTTAGGGTTAGTGTTAGGGTTAGGGCTCGGTTTAGGGTACGGGTTAAGATTAGGGTACGTGTTAGGGTTAGGGTAGGGGTTAGGGTTAGGGTACGCGTTAGGGTTAGGGTAGTTATTAAACCTATCCCACTCTCTAGTTACCCCTTAGCACGTAAAGGAATATTATTTGGGGGTCCAGCCACGGAGAAGAGTTTAGACACTAGGATAAGATAAGGAACACACACATTATAAAGAAATCACATTAGGATTCTCTTTTTAAGCTGTTCCTTAAAACACTAGTGCTTAGGAAATCTATTGGAGGCAGAAGCAGTCAAGGGTAGCCTAGGGTTAGGGTTAGGCTTAGGGTTAGGCTTCGGGTACGGCTTAGGGTACGGGTTTGGGGAGGGCTTCGGGTACGGCGTAGGGTATGGGTTAGGGTTAGGCTTAGGGTTAGTGTTAGGGTTAGGGCTCGGTATAGGGTACGGGTTTGGATTAGGGTACGTGTTAGGGTAAGGGTAGGGGTTAGGGTTAGGGTACGCGTTAGGGTTAGGGTAGTGATTAAACCTATCCCACTCTCTCGATACCCCTTAGCACATAAAGGAATATTATTTGGGGGTCCAGCCATGGAGAAGAGTTTAGACACTAGGATTAGATAAGGAACACACCCATTATAAAGAAATCACATTAGGATTCTCTTTTTAAGCTGTTCCTTAAAACACTAGTGCTTAGGAAATGTATTGGAGGCAGAAGCAGTCAAGGGTAGCCTAGGGTTAGGGTTAGGCTTAGGGTTAGGCTTAGGGTACGGCTTAGGGTACGGGTTCGGGGAGGGCTTCGGGTACGGCGTAGAGTATGGGTTAGGGTTAGGGTTAGGTTTAGTGTTAGGGTTAGGGCTCGGTTAGGGTACGGGTTAGGATTAGGGTACGTGTTAGGTTTAGGGTAGGGGTTAGCGTTAGGGTACGCGTTAGGGTTAGGGTAGTTATTAAACCTATCCCACTCTCTAGTTACCCCTTAGCACGTAAAGGAATATTATTTGGGGGTCCAGCCATGGAGAAGAGTTTAGACACTAGGATAAAATAAGGAACACACACATTATAAAGAAATCACTTTAGGATTCTCTTTTTAAGCTGTTCCTTAAAACACTAGTGCTTAGGAAATCTATTGGAGGCAGAAGCAGTCAAGGGTAGCCTAGGGTTAGGGTTAGGCTTAGGGTTAGGCTTAGGGTACGGCTTAGGGTACGGCTTCGGGGAGGGCTTCGGGTACGGCGTAGGGTATGGGTTAGGGTTAGGGTTAGGGTTAGTGTTAGGGTTAGGGCTCGGTTTAGGGTACGGGTTAGGATTAGGGTACGTGTTAGGGTTAGGGTAGGGGTTAGGGTTAGGGTACGCGTTAGGGTTAGGGTAGTTATTAAACCTATCCCACTCTCTAGATACCCCTTAGCACGTAAAGGAATATTATTAGGTGGTCCAGCCATGGAGAACAGTTTAGACACTAAGATAATATAAGGAACACACACATTATAACGAAATCACATTAGGATTCTCTTTTTAAGCTGTTCCTTAAAACACTAGTGCTTAGGAAATCTATTGGAGGCAGAAGCAGTCAAGGGTAGCCTAGGGTTAGGGTTAGGCTTACGGTTAGGCTTAGGGTACGGCTTAGGGTACATGTTCGGGGAGGGCTTCGGGTACGGCGTAGGGTATGGGTTACGGTTAGGGTTAGGGTTAGTGTTAGGGTTAGGGCTCGGTTTAGGGTACGGGTTAGGATTAGGGTACATGTTAGGGTTAGGGTAGGGGTTAGGGTTAGGTTACGCGTTACGGTTAGGGTAGTTATTAAACCTATCCCACTCTCTAGATACCCCTTAGCACGTAAAGGAATATTATTTGGGGGTCCAGCCATGGAGAAGAGTTTAGACACTAAGATAATATAAGGAACACACACATTATAAAGAAATAATATTAGGATTCTCTTTTTAAGCTGTTCCTTAAAACACTAGTGCTTAGGAAATCTATTGGAGGCAGAAGCAGTCAAGGGTAGCTTAGGGTTAGGGTTAGGCTTAGGGTTAGGCTTAGGGTACGGCTTAGGGTACGGGTTCGGGGAGGGCTTCGGGCACGGCGTAGGGTATGGGTTAGGGTTAGGGTTAGGGTTAGTGTTAGGGTTAGGGCTCGGTTAGGGTACGGGTTAGGATTAGGGTACGTGTTAGGGTTAGGGTAGGGGTTAGCGTTAGGGTACGCGTTAGGGTTAGGGTAGTTATTAAACCTATCCCACTCTCTAGTTACCCCTTAGCACGTAAAGGAATATTATTTGGGGGTCCAGCCACGGAGAAGAGTTTAGACACTAGGATAAGATAAGGAACACACACATTATAAAGAAATCACATTAGGATTCTCTTTTTAAGCTGTTCCTTAAAACACTAGTGCTTAGGAAATCTACTGGAGGCAGAAGCAGTCAAGGGTAGCCTAGGGTTAGGGTTAGGCTTAGGGTTAGGCTTCTGGTACGGCTTAGGGTACGGGTTCGGGGAGGGCTTCGGGTACGGCGTAGGGTATGGGTTAGGGTTAGGCTTAGGGTTAGTGTTAGGGTTAGGGCTCGGTTTAGGGTACGGGTTTGGATTAGGGTACGTGTTAGGGTAAGGGTAGGGGTTAGGGTTAGGGTACGCGTTAGGGTTAGGGTAGTGATTAAACCTATCCCACTCTCTCGATACCCCTTAGCACATAAAGGAATATTATTTGGGGGTCCAGCCATGGAGAAGAGTTTAGACACTAGGATTAGATAAGGAACACACCCATTATAAAGAAATCACATTAGTATTCTCTTTTTAAGCTGTTCCTTAAAACACTAGTGCTTAGGAAATGTATTGGAGGCAGAAGCAGTCAAGGGTAGCCTAGGGTTAGGGTTAGGCTTAGGGTTAGGCTTAGGGTACGGCTTAGGGTACGGGTTCGGGGAGGGCTTCGGGTACGGCGTAGGGTATGGGTTAGGGTTAGGGTTACGGTTAGTGTTAGGGTTAGGGCTCGGTTTAGGGTACGGGTTAGGATTAGGGTACGTGTTAGGGTTAGTGTAGGGGTTAGGGTTAGGGTACGCGTTAGGGTTAGGGTAGTTATTAAACCTATCCCACTCTCTAGATACCCCTTAGTACTTAAAGGAACATTATTTGGGGGTCCAGCCATGGAGAAGAGTTTAGACACTAAGGTAATATAAGGAACACACACATTATAAAGAAATCACATTAGGATTCTCTTTTTAAGCTGTTCCTTAAAACACTAGTGCTTAGGAAATCTATTGGAGGCAGAAGCAGTCAAGGGTAGCCTAGGGTTAGGGTTAGCCTTAGGGTTAGGCTTCGGGTACGGCTTAGGGTACGGGTTCGGGGAGGGCTTCGGGTACGGCGTAGGGTATGGGTTAGGGTTAGGGTTAGGGTTAGTGTTAGGGTTAGGGCTCGGTTTAGGGTACGGGTTAGGATTAGGGTACGTGTTAGTGTAAGGGTAGGGGTTAGGGTTAGGGTACGCGTTAGGGTTAGGGTAGTGATTAAACCTATCCCACTCTCTCGATACCCCTTAGCACATAAAGGAATATTATTTGGGGGTCCAGCCATGGAGAAGAGTTTAGACACTAGGATTAGATAAGGAACACACCCATTATAAAGAAATCACATTAGGATTCTCTTTTTAAGCTGTTCCTTAAAACACTAGTGCTTAGGAAATGTATTGGAGGCAGAAGCAGTCAAGGGTAGCCTAGGGTTAGGGTTAGGCTTAGGGTTAGGCTTAGGGTACGGCTTAGGGTACGGGTTCGGGGAGGGCTTCGGGTACGGCGTAGGGTATGGGTTAGGGTTAGGGTTAGGTTTAGTGTTAGGGTTAGGGATCGTTTTAGGGTACGGGTTAGGATTAGGGTACGTGTTAGGGTTAGGGTAGGGGTTAGCGTTAGGGTACGCGTTAGGGTAAGGGTAGTTATTAAACCTATCCCACTCTCTAGTTACCCGTTAGCACGTAAAGGAATATTATTTGGGTGTCCAGCCATGGAGAAGAGTTTAGACACTAGGATAAGATAAGGAACACACCCATTATAAAGAAATCACATTAGGATTCTCTTTTTAAGCTGTTCCTTAAAACACTAGGGCTTAGGAAATCTATTGGAGGCAGAAGCAGTCAAGGGTAGCCTAGGGTTAGGGTTAGGCTTAGGGTTAGGCTTAGGGTACGGCTTAGGGTACGGGTTCGGGGAGGGCTTCGGGCAAGGCGTAGGGTATGGGTTAGGGTTAGGGTTAGGGTTAGTGTTAGGGTTAGGGCTCGGTTAGGGTACGGGTTAGGATTAGGGTACGTGTTAGGGTTAGGGTAGGGGTTAGCGTTAGGGTACGCGTTAGGGTTAGGGTAGTTATTAAACCTATCCCACTCTCTAGTTACCCCTTAGCACGTAAAGGAATATTATTTGGGGGTCCAGTCATGGAGAAGAGTTTAGACACTAGGATAAGATAAGGAACACACCCATTATAAAGAAATCACATTAGGATTCTCTTTTTAAGCTGTTCCTTAAAACACTAGGGCTTAGGAAATCTATTGGAGGCAGAAGCAGTCAAGGGTAGCCTAGGGTTAGGGTTAGGCTTAGGGTTAGGCTTAGGGTACGGCTTAGGGTACGGGTTCGGGGAGGGCATCGGGCACGGCGTAGGGTATGGGTTAGGGTTAGGGTTAGGGTTAGTGTTAGGGTTAGGGCTCGGTTAGGGTACGGGTTAGGATTAGGGTACGTGTTAGGGTTAGGGTAGGGGTTAGCGTTAGGGTACGCGTTAGGGTTAGGGTAGTTATTAAACCTATCCCACTCTCTAGTTACCCCTTAGCACGTAAAGGAATATTATTTGGGGGTCCAGCCATGGAGAAGAGTTTAGACACTAGGATAAGATAAGGAACACACACATTATAAAGAAATCACTTTAGGATTCTCTTTTTAAGCTGTTCCTTAAAACACTAGTGCTTAGGAAATCTATTGGAGGCAGAAGCAGTCAAGGGTAGCCTAGGGTTAGGGTTAGGCTTAGGGTTAGGCTTCGGGTACGGCTTAGGGTACGGGTTCGGGGAGGGCTTCGGGTACGGCGTAGGGTATGGGTTAGGGTTAGGGTTAGGGTTAGTGTTAGGGTTAGGGCTCGGTTTAGGGTACGGGTTAGGATTAGGGTACGTGTTAGGGTAAGGGTAGGGGTTAGGGTTAGGGTACGCGTTAGGGTTAGGGTAGTGATTAAACCTATCCCACTCTCTCGATACCCCTTAGCACATAAAGGAATATTATTTGGGGGTCCAGCCATGGAGAAGAGTTTAGACACTAGGATTAGATAAGGATCACACCCATTATAAAGAAATCACATTAGGATTCTCTTTTTAAGCTGTTCCTTAAAACACTAGTGCTTAGGCAATTCATTGGAGGCAAAAGCAGTCAAGGGTAGCCTAGGGTTAGGGTTAGGCTTAGGGTTAGGCTTAGGGTACGGCTTAGGGTACGGGTTCGGGGAGGGCTTCGGGTACGGCGTAGGGTATGGGTTAGGGTTAGGGTTACGGTTAGTGTTAGGGTTAGGGCTCGGTTTAGGGTACGGGTTAGGATTAGGGTACGTGTTAGGGTTAGGGTAGGGGTTAGGGTTAGGGTACGCGTTAGGGTTAGGGTAGTTATTAAACCTATCCCACTCTCTAGATACGCCTTAGTACGTAAAGGAACATTATTTGGGGGTCCAGCCATCAAGAAGAGTTTAGACACTAAGGTAATATAAGGAACACACTCATTATAAAGAAATCACATTAGGATTCTCTTTTTAAGCTGTTCCTTAAAACACTAGTGCTTAGGAAATCTATTGGAGGCAGAAGCAGTCAAGGGTAGCCTAGGGTTAGGGTTAGGCTTACGGTTAGGCTTAGGGTACGGCTTAGGGTACGTGTTCGGGGAGGGCTTCGGGTACGGCGTAGGTTATGGGTTACGGTTAGGGTTAGGGTTAGTGTTAGGGTTAGGGCTCGGTTTAGGGGACGGGTTAGGATTAGGGTACATGTTAGGGTTAGGGTATGGGTTAGGGTTAGGGTACGCGTTACGGTTAGGGTAGTTATTAAACCTATCCCACTCTCTAGATACCCCTTAGCACGTAAAGGAATATTATTTGGGGGTCCAGCCATGGAGAAGAGTTTAGACACTAGGATAAGATAAGAAACACACCCATTATAAAGAAATCACATTAGGATTCTCTTTTTAAGCTGTTCCTTAAAACACTAGTGCTTAGGAAATCTATTGGAGGCAGAAGCAGTCAAGGGTAGCCTAGGGTTAGGGTTAGGCTTAGGGTTAGGCTTCGGGTACGGCTTAGGGTACGGGTTCGGGCAGGGCTTCGGGTACGGCGTAGGGTATGGGTTAGGGTTAGGGTTAGGGTTAGTGTTAGGGTTAGGGCTCGGTTTAGGGTACGGGTTAGGATTAGGGTACGTGTTAGGGTAAGGGTAGGGGTTAGGGTTAGGGTATGCGTTAGGGTTAGGGTAGTGATTAAACCTATCCCACTCTCTCGATACCCCTTAGCACATAAAGGAATATTATTTGGGGGTCCAGCCATGGAGAAGAGTTTAGACACTAGGATTAGATAAGGAACAGACCCATTATAAAGAAATCACATTAGGATTCTCTTTTTAAGCTGCTCCTTAAAACACTAGTGTTTAGGAAATCTATTGGAGGCAGAAGCAGTCAAGGGTAGCCTAGGGTTAGGGTTAGGCTTAGGGTACGGCTTAGGGTACGGGTTCGGGGAGGGCTTCGGGTACGGCGTAGGGTATGGGTTAGTGTTAGGGTTAGGTTTAGTGTTAGGGTTAGGGCTCGCTTTAGGGTACGGGTTAGGATTAGGGTTCGTGTTAGGGTTAGGGTAGGGGTGAGGGTTAGGGTACGTGTTACGGATAGGGTAGTTATTAAACCTATCCCACTCTCTAGTTACCCATTAGCACGTAAAGGAATATTATTTGGGGGTCCAGCCATGGAGAAGAGTTTAGACACTAGGATAAGATAAGGAACACACCCATTATAAAGAAATCACATTAGGATTCTCTTTTTAAGCTGTTCCTTAAAACACTAGTGCTTAGGAAATCTATTGGAGGCAGAAGCAGTCAAGGGTAGCCTAGGGTTAGGGTTAGGCTTAGGGTTAGGCTTAGGGTACGGCTTAGGGTACGGGTTCGGGGAGGGCTTCGGGTACGGCGTAGGGTATGGGGTAGGGTTAGGGTTAGGGTTAGTGTTAGGGTTAGGGCTCGGTTTAGGGTACGGGTTAGGATTAGTGTACGTGTTAGGGTTAGGGTAGGGGTTAGGGTTAGGTTACGCGTTAGGGTTAGGGTAGTTATTAAACCTATCCCACTCTCTAGTTACCCCTTAGCACATAAAGGAATATTATTAGGGGGTCCAGCCATGGAGAAGAGTTTAGACACTAGGATAAGATAAGGAACACACCCATTATAAAGAAATCACATTAGGATTCTCTTTTTAAGCTGTTCCTTAAAACACTAGGGCTTAGGAAATCTATTGGAGGCAGGAGCAGTCAAGGGTAGCCTAGTGTTAGGGTTAGGCTTAGGGTTAGGCTTAGGGTACGGCTTAGGGTACGGGTTCGGGGAGGGCTTCGGGCACGGCGTAGGGTATGGGTTAGGGTTAGGGTTAGGGTTAGTGTTAGGGTTAGGGCTCGGTTTAGGGTACGGGTTAGGATTAGGGTACGTGTTAGGGTTAGGGTAGGGGTTAGCGTTAGGTTACGCGTTAGGGTTAGGGTAGTTATTAAACCTATCCCACTCTCTAGTTACCCCTTAGCACGTAAAGGAATATTATTTGGGGGTCCAGCCATGGAGAAGAGTTTAGACACTAGGATAAGATAAGGAACACACACATTATAAAGAAATCACATTAGGATTCTCTTTTTAAGCTGTTCCTTAAAACACTAGTGCTTAGGAAATCTATTGGAGGCAGAAGCAGTCAAGGGTAGCCTAGGGTTAGGGTTAGGCTTAGGGTTAGGCTTAGGGTACGGCTTAGGGTACGGGTTCGGGGAGGGCTTCGGGTACGGCGTAGGGTATGGTTTACGGTTAGGGTTAGGGTTAGTGTTAGGGTTAGGGCTCGGTTTAGGGTACGGGTTACGATTAGGGTACATGTTACGGTTAGGGTAGGGGTTAGGGTTAGGGTACGCGTTACGGTTAGGGTAGTTATTAAACCTATCCCACTCTCTAGATACCCCTTAGCACGTAAAGGAATATTATTACGGGGTCCAGCCATGGAGAAGTGTTTAGACACTAGGATAAGATAAGGAACACACCCATTATAAAGAAATCACATTAGGATTCTCTTTTTAAGCTGTTCCTTAAAACACTAGTGCTTAGGAAATCTATTGGAGGCATAAGCAGTCAAGGGTAGCCTAGGGTTAGGGTTAGGCTTAGGGTTAGGCTTCGGGTACGGCTTAGGGTACGGGTTCGGGCAGGGCTTCGGGTACGGCGTATGGTATGGGTTAGGGTTAGGGTTAGGGTTAGTGTTAGGGTTAGGGCTCGGTTTAGGGTACGGGTTAGGATTAGGGTACGTGTTAGGGTAAGGGTAGGGGTTAGGGTTAGGGTATGCGTTAGGGTTAGGGTAGTGATTAAACCTATCCCACTCTCTCGATACCCCTTAGCACATAAAGGAATATTATTTGGGGGTCCAGCCATGGAGAAGAGTTTAGACACTAGGATTAGATAAGGAACAGACCCATTATAAAGAAATCACATTAGGATTCTCTTTTTAAGCTGTTCCTTAAAACACTAGTGCTTAGGAAATCTATTGGAGGCAGAAGCATTCAAGGGTAGCCTAGGGTTAGGGTTAGGCTTAGGGTACGGCTTAGGGTACGTGTTCGGGGAGGGCTTCGGGTACGGCGTAGGGTATGGGTTAGGGTTAGGGTTAGGTTTAGTGTTAGGGTTAGGGCTCGTTTTAGGGTACGGGTTAGGATTAGGGTTCGTGTTAGCGTTAGGGTAGGGGTGAGGGTTAGGGTACGTGTTACGGATAGGGTAGTTATTAAACCTATCCCACTCTCTAGTTACCCATTAGCACGTAAAGGAATATTATTTGGGGGTCCAGCCATGGAGAAGAGTTTAGACACTAGGATAAGATAAGGAACACACCCATTATAAAGAAATCACATTAGGATTCTCTTTTTAAGCTGTTCCTTAAAACACTAGTGCTTAGGAAATCTATTGGAGGCAGAAGCAGTCAAGGGTAGCCTAGGGTTAGGGTTAGGCTTAGGGTTAGGCTTAGGGTACGGCTTAGGGTACGGGTTCGGGGAGGGCTTCGGGTACGGCGTAGGGTATGGGTTAGGGTTAGGGTTAGGGTTAGTGTTAGGGTTAGGGCTCGGTTTAGGGTACGGGTTAGGATTAGTGTACGTGTTAGGGTTAGGGTAGGGGTTAGGGTTAGGGTACGCGTTAGGGTTAGGGTAGTTATTAAACCTATCCCACTCTCTAGTTACCCCTTAGCACATAAAGGAATATTATTAGGGGGTCCAGCCATGGAGAAGAGTTTAGACACTAGGATAAGATAAGGAACACACCCATTATAAAGAAATCACATTAGGATTCTCTTTTTAAGCTGTTCCTTAAAACACTAGGGCTTAGGAAATCTATTGGAGGCAGGAGCAGTCAAGGGTAGCCTAGGGTTAGGGTTAGGCTTAGGGTTAGGCTTAGGGTACGGCTTAGGGTACGGGTTCGGGGAGGGCTTCGGGTACGGCGTAGGGTATGGGTTAGGGTTAAGGTTAGGGTTAGTGTTAGGGTTAGGGCTCGGTTTAGGGTACGGGTTAAGATTAGGGTACGTGTTAGGGTTAGGGTAGGGGTTAGGGTTAGGGTACGCGTTAGGGTTAGGGTAGTTATTAAACCTATCCCACTCTCTAGTTACCCCTTAGCACGTAAAGGAATATTATTTGGGGGTCCAGCCACGGAGAAGAGTTTAGACACTAGGATAAGATAAGGAACACACACATTATAAAGAAATCACATTAGGATTCTCTTTTTAAGCTGTTCCTTAAAACACTAGTGCTTAGGAAATCTATTGGAGGCAGAAGCAGTCAAGGGTAGCCTAGGGTTAGGGTTAGGCTTAGGGTTAGGCTTCGGGTACGGCTTAGGGTACGGGTTTGGGGAGGGCTTCGGGTACGGCGTAGGGTATGGGTTAGGGTTAGGCTTAGGGTTAGTGTTAGGGTTAGGGCTCGGTATAGGGTACGGGTTTGGATTAGGGTACGTGTTAGGGTAAGGGTAGGGGTTAGGGTTAGGGTACGCGTTAGGGTTAGGGTAGTGATTAAACCTATCCCACTCTCTCGATACCCCTTAGCACATAAAGGAATATTATTTGGGGGTCCAGCCATGGAGAAGAGTTTAGACACTAGGATAAGATAAGGAACACACCCATTATAAAGAAATCACATTAGGATTCTCTTTTTAAGCTGTTCCTTAAAACAATAGTGCTTAGGAAATCTATTGGAGGCATAAGCAGTCAAGGGTAGCCTAGGGTTAGGGTTAGGCTTAGGGTTAGGCTTCGGGTACGGCTTAGGGTACGGGTTCGGGCAGGGCTTCGGGTACGGCGTATGGTATGGGTTAGGGTTAGGGTTAGTGTTAGGGTTAGGGCTCGGTTTAGGGTACGGGTTAGGATTAGGGTACGTGTTAGGGTAAGGGTAGGGGTTAGGGTTAGGGTATGCGTTAGGGTTAGGGTAGTGATTAAACCTATCCCACTCTCTCGATACCCCTTAGCACATAAAGGAATATTATTTGGGGGTCCAGCCATGGAGAAGAGTTTAGACACTAGGATTAGATAAGGAACAGACCCATTATAAAGAAATCACATTAGGATTCTCTTTTTAAGCTGCTCCTTAAAACACTAGTGCTTAGGAAATCTATTGGAGGCAGAAGCAGTCAAGGGTAGCCTAGGGTTAGGGTTAGGCTTAGGGTACGGCTTAGGGTACGTGTTCGGGGAGGGCTTCGGGTACGGCGTAGGGTATGGGTTAGGGTTAGGGTTAGGTTTAGTGTTAGGGTTAGGGCTCGTTTTAGGGTACGGGTTAGGATTAGGGTTCGTGTTAGCGTTAGGGTAGGGGTGAGGGTTAGGGTACGTGTTACGGATAGGGTAGTTATTAAACCTATCCCACTCTCTAGTTACCCATTAGCACGTAAAGGAATATTATTTGGGGGTCCAGCCATGGAGAAGAGTTTAGACACTAGGATAAGATAAGGAACACACCCATTATAAAGAAATCACATTAGGATTCTCTTTTTAAGCTGTTCCTTAAAACACTAGTGCTTAGGAAATCTATTGGAGGCAGAAGCAGTCAAGGGTAGCCTAGGGTTAGGGTTAGGCTTAGGGTTAGGCTTAGGGTACGGCTTAGGGTACGGGTTCGGGGAGGGCTTCGGGTACGGCGTAGGGTATGGGTTAGGGTTAGGGTTAGGGTTAGTGTTAGGGTTAGGGCTCGGTTTAGGGTACGGGTTAGGATTAGTGTACGTGTTAGGGTTAGGGTAGGGGTTAGGGTTAGGGTACGCGTTAGGGTTAGGGTAGTTATTAAACCTATCCCACTCTCTAGTTACCCCTTAGCACATAAAGGAATATTATTAGGGGGTCCAGCCATGGAGAAGAGTTTAGACACTAGGATAAGATAAGGAACACACCCATTATAAAGAAATCACATTAGGATTCTCTTTTTAAGCTGTTCCTTAAAACACTAGGGCTTAGGAAATCTATTGGAGGCAGGAGCAGTCAAGGGTAGCCTAGGGTTAGGGTTAGGCTTAGGGTTAGGCTTAGGGTACGGCTTAGGGTACGGGTTCGGGGAGGGCTTCGGGTACGGCGTAGGGTATGGGTTAGGGTTAAGGTTAGGGTTAGTGTTAGGGTTAGGGCTCGGTTTAGGGTACGGGTTAAGATTAGGGTACGTGTTAGGGTTAGGGTAGGGGTTAGGGTTAGGGTACGCGTTAGGGTTAGGGTAGTTATTAAACCTATCCCACTCTCTAGTTACCCCTTAGCACGTAAAGGAATATTATTTGGGGGTCCAGCCACGGAGAAGAGTTTAGACACTAGGATAAGATAAGGAACACACACATTATAAAGAAATCACATTAGGATTCTCTTTTTAAGCTGTTCCTTAAAACACTAGTGCTTAGGAAATCTATTGGAGGCAGAAGCAGTCAAGGGTAGCCTAGGGTTAGGGTTAGGCTTAGGGTTAGGCTTCGGGTACGGCTTAGGGTACGGGTTTGGGGAGGGCTTCGGGTACGGCGTAGGGTATGGGTTAGGGTTAGGCTTAGGGTTAGTGTTAGGGTTAGGGCTCGGTATAGGGTACGGGTTTGGATTAGGGTACGTGTTAGGGTAAGGGTAGGGGTTAGGGTTAGGGTACGCGTTAGGGTTAGGGTAGTGATTAAACCTATCCCACTCTCTCGATACCCCTTAGCACATAAAGGAATATTATTTGGGGGTCCAGCCATGGAGAAGAGTTTAGACACTAGGATTAGATAAGGAACACACCCATTATAAAGAAATCACATTAGGATTCTCTTTTTAAGCTGTTCCTTAAAACACTAGTGCTTAGGAAATGTATTGGAGGCAGAAGCAGTCAAGGGTAGCCTAGGGTTAGGGTTAGGCTTAGGGTTAGGCTTAGGGTACGGCTTAGGGTACGGGTTCGGGGAGGGCTTCGGGTACGGCGTAGGGTATGGGTTAGGGTTAGGGTTAGGTTTAGTGTTAGGGTTAGGGCTCGGTTAGGGTACGGGTTAGGATTAGGGTACGTGTTAGGGTTAGGGTAGGGGTTAGCGTTAGGGTACGCGTTAGGGTTAGGGTAGTTATTAAACCTATCCCACTCTCTAGTTACCCCTTAGCACGTAAAGGAATATTATTTGGGGGTCCAGCCATGGAGAAGAGTTTAGACACTAGGATAAGATAAGGAACACACACATTATAAAGAAATCACTTTAGGATTCTCTTTTTAAGCTGTTCCTTAAAACACTAGTGCTTAGGAAATCTATTGGAGGCAGAAGCAGTCAAGGGTAGCCTAGGGTTAGGGTTAGGCTTAGGGTTAGGCTTAGGGTACGGCTTAGGGTACGGCTTCGGGGAGGGCTTCGGGTACGGCGTAGGGTATGGGTTAGGGTTAGGGTTAGGGTTAGTGTTAGGGTTAGGGCTCGGTTTAGGGTACGGGTTAGGATTAGGGTACGTGTTAGGGTTAGGGTAGGGGTTAGGGTTAGGGTACGCGTTAGGGTTAGGGTAGTTATTAAACCTATCCCACTCTCTAGATACCCCTTAGCACGTAAAGGAATATTATTAGGTGGTCCAGCCATGGAGAACAGTTTAGACACTAAGATAATATAAGGAACACACACATTATAAAGAAATCACATTAGGATTCTCTTTTTAAGCTGTTCCTTAAAACACTAGTGCTTAGGAAATCTATTGGAGGCAGAAGCAGTCAAGGGTAGCCTAGGGTTAGGGTTAGGCTTACGGTTAGGCTTAGGGTACGGCTTAGGGTACATGTTCGGGGAGGGCTTCGGGTACGGCGTAGGGTATGGGTTACGGTTAGGGTTAGGGTTAGTGTTAGGGTTAGGGCTCGGTTTAGGGTACGGGTTAGGATTAGGGTACATGTTAGGGTTAGGGTAGGGGTTAGGGTTAGGGTACGCGTTACGGTTAGGGTAGTTATTAAACCTATCCCACTCTCTAGATACCCCTTAGCACGTAAAGGAATATTATTTGGGGGTCCAGCCATGGAGAAGAGTTTAGACACTAAGATAATATAAGGAACACACACATTATAAAGAAATAATATTAGGATTCTCTTTTTAAGCTGTTCCTTAAAACACTAGTGCTTAGGAAATCTATTGGAGGCAGAAGCAGTCAAGGGTAGCTTAGGGTTAGGGTTAGGCTTAGGGTTAGGCTTAGGGTACGGCTTAGGGTACGGGTTCGGGGAGGGCTTCGGGCACGGCGTAGGGTATGGGTTAGGGTTAGGGTTAGGGTTAGTGTTAGGGTTAGGGCTCGGTTAGGGTACGGGTTAGGATTAGGGTACGTGTTAGGGTTAGGGTAGGGGTTAGCGTTAGGGTACGCGTTAGGGTTAGGGTAGTTATTAAACCTATCCCACTCTCTAGTTACCCCTTAGCACGTAAAGGAATATTATTTGGGGGTCCAGCCACGGAGAAGAGTTTAGACACTAGGATAAGATAAGGAACACACACATTATAAAGAAATCACATTAGGATTCTCTTTTTAAGCTGTTCCTTAAAACACTAGTGCTTAGGAAATCTATTGGAGGCAGAAGCAGTCAAGGGTAGCCTAGGGTTAGGGTTAGGCTTAGGGTTAGGCTTCTGGTACGGCTTAGGGTACGGGTTCGGGGAGGGCTTCGGGTACGGCGTAGGGTATGGGTTAGGGTTAGGCTTAGGGTTAGTGTTAGGGTTAGGGCTCGGTTTAGGGTACGGGTTTGGATTAGGGTACGTGTTAGGGTAAGGGTAGGGGTTAGGGTTAGGGTACGCGTTAGGGTTAGGGTAGTGATTAAACCTATCCCACTCTCTCGATACCCCTTAGCACATAAAGGAATATTATTTGGGGGTCCAGCCATGGAGAAGAGTTTAGACACTAGGATTAGATAAGGAACACACCCATTATAAAGAAATCACATTAGTATTCTCTTTTTAAGCTGTTCCTTAAAACACTAGTGCTTAGGAAATGTATTGGAGGCAGAAGCAGTCAAGGGTAGCCTAGGGTTAGGGTTAGGCTTAGGGTTAGGCTTAGGGTACGGCTTAGGGTACGGGTTCGGGGAGGGCTTCGGGTACGGCGTAGGGTATGGGTTAGGGTTAGGGTTACGGTTAGTGTTAGGGTTAGGGCTCGGTTTAGGGTACGGGTTAGGATTAGGGTACGTGTTAGGGTTAGTGTAGGGGTTAGGGGTAGGGTACGCGTTAGGGTTAGGGTAGTTATTAAACCTATCCCACTCTCTAGATACCCCTTAGTACTTAAAGGAACATTATTTGGGGGTCCAGCCATGGAGAAGAGTTTAGACACTAAGGTAATATAAGGAACACACACATTATAAAGAAATCACATTAGGATTCTCTTTTTAAGCTGTTCCTTAAAACACTAGTGCTTAGGAAATCTATTGGAGGCAGAAGCAGTCAAGGGTAGCCTAGGGTTAGGGTTAGCCTTAGGGTTAGGCTTCGGGTACGGCTTAGGGTACGGGTTCGGGGAGGGCTTCGGGTACGGCGTAGGGTATGTGTTAGGGTTAGGGTTAGGGTTAGTGTTAGGGTTAGGGCTCGGTTTAGGGTACGGGTTAGGATTAGGGTACGTGTTAGTGTAAGGGTAGGGGTTAGGGTTAGGGTACGCGTTAGGGTTAGGGTAGTGATTAAACCTATCCCACTCTCTCGATACCCCTTAGCACATAAAGGAATATTATTTGGGGGTCCAGCCATGGAGAAGAGTTTAGACACTAGGATTAGATAAGGAACACACCCATTATAAAGAAATCACATTAGGATTCTCTTTTTAAGCTGTTCCTTAAAACACTAGTGCTTAGGAAATGTATTGGAGGCAGAAGCAGTCAAGGGTAGCCTAGGGTTAGGGTTAGGCTTAGGGTTAGGCTTAGGGTACGGCTTAGGGTACGGGTTCGGGGAGGGCTTCGGGTACGGCGTAGGGTATGGGTTAGGGTTAGGGTTAGGTTTAGTGTTAGGGTTAGGGATCGTTTTAGGGTACGGGTTAGGATTAGGGTACGTGTTAGGGTTAGGGTAGGGGTTAGCGTTAGGGTACGCGTTAGGGTAAGGGTACTTATTAAACCTATCCCACTCTCTAGTTACCCGTTAGCACGTAAAGGAATATTATTTGGGGGTCCAGCCATGGAGAAGAGTTTAGACACTAGGATAAGATAAGGAACACACCCATTATAAAGAAATCACATTAGGATTCTCTTTTTAAGCTGTTCCTTAAAACACTAGGGCTTAGGAAATCTATTGGAGGCAGAAGCAGTCAAGGGTAGCCTAGGGTTAGGGTTAGGCTTAGGGTTAGGCTTAGGGTACGGCTTAGGGTACGGGTTCGGGGAGGGCTTCGGGCAAGGCGTAGGGTATGGGTTAGGGTTAGGGTTAGGGTTAGTGTTAGGGTTAGGGCTCGGTTAGGGTACGGGTTAGGATTAGGGTACGTGTTAGGGTTAGGGTAGGGGTTAGCGTTAGGGTACGCGTTAGGGTTAGGGTAGTTATTAAACCTATCCCACTCTCTAGTTACCCCTTAGCACGTAAAGGAATATTATTTGGGGGTCCAGCCATGGAGAAGAGTTTAGACACTAGGATAAGATAAGGAACACACCCATTATAAAGAAATCACATTAGGATTCTCTTTTTAAGCTGTTCCTTAAAACACTAGGGCTTAGGAAATCTATTGGAGGCAGAAGCAGTCAAGGGTAGCCTAGGGTTAGGGTTAGGCTTAGGGTTAGGCTTAGGGTACGGCTTAGGGTACGGGTTCGGGGAGGGCATCGGGCACGGCGTAGGGTATGGGTTAGGGTTAGGGTTAGGGTTAGTGTTAGGGTTAGGGCTCGGTTAGGGTACGGGTTAGGATTAGGGTACGTGTTAGGGTTAGGGTAGGGGTTAGCGTTAGGGTACGCGTTAGGGTTAGGGTAGTTATTAAACCTATCCCACTCTCTAGTTACCCCTTAGCACGTAAAGGAATATTATTTGGGGGTCCAGCCATGGAGAAGAGTTTAGACACTAGGATAAGATAAGGAACACACACATTATAAAGAAATCACTTTAGGATTCTCTTTTTAAGCTGTTCCTTAAAACACTAGTGCTTAGGAAATCTATTGGAGGCAGAAGCAGTCAAGGGTAGCCTAGGGTTAGGGTTAGCCTTAGGGTTAGGCTTCGGGTACGGCTTAGGGTACGGGTTCGGGGAGGGCTTCGGGTACGGCGTAGGGTATGGGTTAGGGTTAGGGTTAGGGTTAGTGTTAGGGTTAGGGCTCGGTTTAGGGTACGGGTTAGGATTAGGGTACGTGTTAGGGTAAGGGTAGGGGTTAGGGTTAGGGTACGCGTTAGGGTTAGGGTAGTGATTAAACCTATCCCACTCTCTCGATACCCCTTAGCACATAAAGGAATATTATTTGGGGGTCCAGCCATGGAGAAGAGTTTAGACACTAGGATTAGATAAGGATCACACCCATTATAAAGAAATCACATTAGGATTCTCTTTTTAAGCTGTTCCTTAAAACACTAGTGCTTAGGCAATTCATTGGAGGCAAAAGCAGTCAAGGGTAGCCTAGGGTTAGGGTTAGGCTTAGGGTTAGGCTTAGGGTACGGCTTAGGGTACGGGTTCGGGGAGGGCTTCGGGTACGGCGTAGGGTATGGGTTAGGGTTAGGGTTACGGTTAGTGTTAGGGTTAGGGCTCGGTTTAGGGTACGGGTTAGGATTAGGGTACGTGTTAGGGTTAGGGTAGGGGTTAGGGTTAGGGTACGCGTTAGGGTTAGGGTAGTTATTAAACCTATCCCACTCTCTAGATACGCCTTAGTACGTAAAGGAACATTATTTGGGGGTCCAGCCATCGAGAAGAGTTTAGACACTAAGGTAATATAAGGAACACACTCATTATAAAGAAATCACATTAGGATTCTCTTTTTAAGCTGTTCCTTAAAACACTAGTGCTTAGGAAATCTATTGGAGGCAGAAGCAGTCAAGGGTAGCCTAGGGTTAGGGTTAGGCTTACGGTTAGGCTTAGGGTACGGCTTAGGGTACGTGTTCGGGGAGGGCTTCGGGTACGGCGTAGGTTATGGGTTACGGTTAGGGTTAGGGTTAGTGTTAGGGTTAGGGCTCGGTTTAGGGGACGGGTTAGGATTAGGGTACATGTTAGGGTTAGGGTAGGGGTTAGGGTTAGGGTACGCGTTACGGTTAGGTTAGTTATTAAACCTATCCCACTCTCTAGATACCCCTTAGCACGTAAAGGAATATTATTTGGGGGTCCAGCCATGGAGAAGAGTTTAGACACTAGGATAAGATAAGAAACAAACCCATTATAAAGAAATCACATTAGGATTCTCTTTTTAAGCTGTTCCTTAAAACACTAGGGCTTAGGAAATCTATTGGAGGCAGAAGCAGTCAAGGGTAGCCTAGGGTTAGGGTTAGGCTTAGGGTTAGGCTTAGGGTACGGCTTAGGGTACGGGTTCGGGGAGGGCTTCGGGCACGGCGTAGGGTATGGGTTAGGGTTAGGCTTAGGGTTAGTGTTAGGGTTAGGGCTCGGTTTAGGGTACGGGTTAGGATTAGGGTACGTGTTAGGGTAAGGGTAGGGGTTAGGGTTAGGGTACGCGTTAGGGTTAGGGTAGTGATTAAACCTATCCCACTCTCTCGATACCCCTTAGCACATAAAGGAATATTATTTGGGGGTCCAGCCATGGAGAAGAGTTTAGACACTAGGATTAGATAAGGAACACACCCATTATAAAGAAATCACATTAGGATTCTCTTTTTAAGCTGTTCCTTAAAACACTAGTGCTTAGGAAATTCATTGGAGGCAGAAGCAGTCAAGGGTAGCCTAGGGTTAGGGTTAGGCTTAGGGTTAGGCTTAGGGTACGGCTTAGGGTACGGGTTCGGGGATGGCTTCGGGTACGGCGTAGGGTATGGGTTAGGGTTAGGGTTACGGTTAGTGTTAGGGTTAGGGCTCGGTTTAGGGTACGGGTTAGGATTAGGGTACGTGTTAGGGTTAGGGTAGGGGTTAGGGTTAGGGTACGCGTTAGGGTTAGGGTAGTTATTAAACCTATCCCACTCTCTAGATACCCCTTAGTACTTAAAGGAATATTATTTGGGGGTCCAGCCATGGAGAAGAGTTTAGACACTAAGGTAATATAAGGAACACACACATTATAAAGAAATCACATTAGGATTCTCTTTTTAAGCTGTTCCTTAAAACACTAGTGCTTAGGAAATCTATTGGAGGCAGAAGCAGTCAAGGGTAGCCTAGGGTTAGGGTTAGCCTTAGGGTTAGGCTTCGGGTACGGCTTAGGGTACGAGTTCGGGGAGGGCTTCGGGTACGGCGTAGGGTATGGGTTAGGGTTAGGGTTAGGGTTAGTGTTAGGGTTAGGGCTCGGTTTAGGGTACGGTTTAGGATTAGGGTACGTGTTAGTGTAAGGGTAGCGGTTAGGGTTAGGGTACGCGTTAGGGTTAGGGTAGTGATTAAACCTATCCCACTCTCTCGATACCACTTAGCACATAAAGGAATATTATTTGGGGGTCCAGCCATGGAGAAGAGTTTAGACACTAGGATTAGATAAGGAACACACCCATTATAAAGAAATCACATTAGGATTCTCTTTTTAAGCTGTTCCTTAAAACACTAGTGCTTAGGAAATCTATTGGAGGCAGAAGCAGTCAAGGGTAGCCTAGGGTTAGGGTTAGGCTTAGGGTTAGGCTTAGGGTACGTGTTCGGGGAGGGCTTCGGGTACAGCGTAGGGTATGGGTTAGGGTTAGGGTTAGGTTTAGTGTTAGGGTTAGGGCTCGTTTTAGGGTACGGGTTAGGATTAGGGTTCGTGTTAGGGTTAGGGTAGGGGTGAGGGTTAGGGTACGTGTTACGGATAGGGTAGTTATTAAACCTATCCCACTCTCTAGTTACCCATTAGCACGTAAAGGAATATTATTTGGGGGTCCAGCCATGGAGAAGAGTTTAGACACTAGGATAAGATAAGGAACACACCCATTATAAAGAAATCACATTAGGATTCTCTTTTTAAGCTGTTCCTTAAAACACTAGTGCTTAGGAAATCTATTGGAGGCAGAAGCAGTCAAGGGTAGCCTAGGGTTAGGGTTAGGCTTAGGGTTAGGCTTCGGGTACGGCTTAGGGTACGTCTTCGGGGAGGGCTTCGGATACGGCGTAGGGTATGGGTTAGGGTTAGGGTTAGGGTTAGTGTTAGGGTTAGGGCTCGGTTTAGGGTACGGGTTAGGATTAGGGTACGTGTTAGTGTAAGGGTAGGGGTTAGGGTTAGGGTACGCGTTAGGGTTAGGGTAGTGATTAAACCTATCCCACTCTCTCGATACCCCTTAGCACATAAAGGAATATTATTTGGGGGTCCAGCCATGGAGAAGAGTTTAGACACTAGGATTAGATAAGGAACACACCCATTATAAAGAAATCACATTAGGATTCTCTTTTTAAGATGTTCCTTAAAACACTAGTGCTTAGGAAATCTATTGGAGGCAGAAGCAGTCAAGGGTAGCCTAGGGTTAGGGTTAGGCTTAGGGTTAGGCTTAGGGTACGGCTTAGGGTACGTCTTCGGGGAGGGCTTCGGATACGGCGTAGGGTATGGGTTAGGGTTAGGGTTAGGGTTAGTGTTAGGGTTAGGGCTCGGTTTAGGGTACGGGTTAGGATTAGGGTACGTGTTAGGGTTAGGGTAGGGGTTAGGGTTAGGGTACGCGTTAGGGTTAGGGTAGTCATTAAACCTATCCCACTCTCTAGATACCCCTTAGCACGTAAAGGAATATTATTAGGGGGTCCAGCCATGGAGAAGAGTTTAGACACTAAGATAATATAAGGAACACACACAATATAAAGAAATCACATTAGGATTCTCTTTTTAAGCTGTTCCTTAAAACACTAGTGCTTAGGAAATCTATTGGAGGCAGAAGCAGTCAAGGGTAGCCTAGGGTTAGGGTTAGGCTTACGGTTAGGCTTAGGGTACGGCTTAGGGTACGTGTTCGGGGAGGCCTTCGGGTACGGCGTAGGGTATGGTTTACGGTTAGGGTTAGGGTTAGTGTTAGGGTTAGGGCTCGGTTTAGGGTACGGGTTACGATTAGGGTACATGTTACGGTTAGGGTAGGGGTTAGGGTTAGGGTACGCGTTACGGTTAGGGTAGTTATTAAACCTATCCCACTCTCTAGATACCCCTTAGCACGTAAAGGAATATTATTACGGGGTCCAGCCATGGAGAAGTGTTTAGACACTAGGATAAGATAAGGAACACACCCATTATAAAGAAATCACATTAGGATTCTCTTTTTAAGCTGTTCCTTAAAACACTAGTGCTTAGGAAATCTATTGGAGGCAGAAGCAGTCAAGGGTAGCCTAGGGTTAGGGTTAGGCTTAGGGTTAGGCTTCGGGTACGGCTTAGGGTACGGGTTCGGGCAGGGCTTCGGGTACGGCGTAGGGTATGGGTTAGGGTTAGGGTTAGGGTTAGTGTTAGGGTTAGGGCTCGGTTTAGGGTACGGGTTAGGATTAGGGTACGTGTTAGGGTAAGGGTAGGGGTTAGGGTTAGGGTATGCGTTAGGGTTAGGGTAGTGATTAAACCTATCCCACTCTCTCGATACCCCTTAGCACATAAAGGAATATTATTTGGGGGTCCAGCCATGGAGAAGAGTTTAGACACTAGGATTAGATAAGGAACAGACCCATTATAAAGAAATCACATTAGGATTCTCTTTTTAAGCTGCTCCTTAAAACACTAGTGTTTAGGAAATCTATTGGAGGCAGAAGCAGTCAAGGGTAGCCTAGGGTTAGGGTTAGGCTTAGGGTACGGCTTAGGGTACGTGTTCGGGGAGGGCTTCGGGTACGGCGTAGGGTATGGGTTAGTGTTAGGGTTAGGTTTAGTGTTAGGGTTAGGGCTCGCTTTAGGGTACGGGTTAGGATTAGGGTTCGTGTTAGGGTTAGGGTAGGGGTGAGGGTTAGGGTACGTGTTACGGATAGGGTAGTTATTAAACCTATCCCACTCTCTAGTTACCCATTAGCACGTAAAGGAATATTATTTGGGGGTCCAGCCATGGAGAAGAGTTTAGACACTAGGATAAGATAAGGAACACACCCATTATAAAGAAATCACATTAGGATTCTCTTTTTAAGCTGTTCCTTAAAACACTAGTGCTTAGGAAATCTATTGGAGGCAGAAGCAGTCAAGGGTAGCCTAGGGTTAGGGTTAGGCTTAGGGTTAGGCTTAGGGTACGGCTTAGGGTACGGGTTCGGGGAGGGCTTCGGGTACGGCGTAGGGTATGGGGTAGGGTTAGGGTTAGGGTTAGTGTTAGGGTTAGGGCTCGGTTTAGGGTACGGGTTAGGATTAGTGTACGTGTTAGGGTTAGGGTAGGGGTTAGGGTTAGGGTACGCGTTAGGGTTAGGGTAGTTATTAAACCTATCCCACTCTCTAGTTACCCCTTAGCACATAAAGGAATATTATTAGGGGGTCCAGCCATGGAGAAGAGTTTAGACACTAGGATAAGATAAGGAACACACCCATTATAAAGAAATCACATTAGGATTCTCTTTTTAAGCTGTTCCTTAAAACACTAGGGCTTAGGAAATCTATTGGAGGCAGGAGCAGTCAAGGGTAGCCTAGGGTTAGGGTTAGGCTTAGGGTTAGGCTTAGGGTACGGCTTAGGGTACGCGTTCGGGGAGGGCTTCGGGCACGGCGTAGGGTATGGGTTAGGGTTAGGGTTAGGGTTAGTGTTAGGGTTAGGGCTCGGTTTAGGGTACGGGTTAGGATTAGGGTACGTGTTAGGGTTAGGGTAGGGGTTAGCGTTAGGTTACGCGTTAGGGTTAGGGTAGTTATTAAACCTATCCCACTCTCTAGTTACCCCTTAGCACGTAAAGGAATATTATTTGGGGGTCCAGCCATGGAGAAGAGTTTAGACACTAGGATAAGATAAGGAACACACACATTATAAAGAAATCACATTAGGATTCTCTTTTTAAGCTGTTCCTTAAAACACTAGTGCTTAGGAAATCTATTGGAGGCAGAAGCAGTCAAGGGTAGCCTAGGGTTAGGGTTAGGCTTAGGGTTAGGCTTAGGGTACGGCTTAGGGTACGGGTTCGGGGAGGGCTTCGGGTACGGCGTAGGGTATGGTTTACGGTTAGGGTTAGGGTTAGTGTTAGGGTTAGGGCTCGGTTTAGGGTACGGGTTACGATTAGGGTACATGTTACGGTTAGGGTAGGGGTTAGGGTTAGGGTACGCGTTACGGTTAGGGTAGTTATTAAACCTATCCCACTCTCTAGATACCCCTTAGCACGTAAAGGAATATTATTACGGGGTCCAGCCATGGAGAAGTGTTTAGACACTAGGATAAGATAAGGAACACACCCATTATAAAGAAATCACATTAGGATTCTCTTTTTAAGCTGTTCCTTAAAACACTAGTGCTTAGGAAATCTATTGGAGGCATAAGCAGTCAAGGGTAGCCTAGGGTTAGGGTTAGGCTTAGGGTTAGGCTTCGGGTACGGCTTAGGGTACGGGTTCGGGCAGGGCTTCGGGTACGGCGTATGGTATGGGTTAGGGTTAGGGTTAGGGTTAGTGTTAGGGTTAGGGCTCGGTTTAGGGTACGGGTTAGGATTAGGGTACGTGTTAGGGTAAGGGTAGGGGTTAGGGTTAGGGTATGCGTTAGGGTTAGGGTAGTGATTAAACCTATCCCACTCTCTCGATACCCCTTAGCACATAAAGGAATATTATTTGGGGGTCCAGCCATGGAGAAGAGTTTAGACACTAGGATTAGATAAGGAACAGACCCATTATAAAGAAATCACATTAGGATTCTCTTTTTAAGCTGCTCCTTAAAACACTAGTGCTTAGGAAATCTATTGGAGGCAGAAGCAGTCAAGGGTAGCCTAGGGTTAGGGTTAGGCTTAGGGTACGGCTTAGGGTACGTGTTCGGGGAGGGCTTCGGGTACGGCGTAGGGTATGGGTTAGGGTTAGGGTTAGGTTTAGTGTTAGGGTTAGGGCTCGTTTTAGGGTACGGGTTAGGATTAGGGTTCGTGTTAGCGTTAGGGTAGGGGTGAGGGTTAGGGTACGTGTTACGGATAGGGTAGTTATTAAACCTATCCCACTCTCTAGTTACCCATTAGCACGTAAAGGAATATTATTTGGGGGTCCAGCCATGGAGAAGAGTTTAGACACTAGGATAAGATAAGGAACACACCCATTATAAAGAAATCACATTAGGATTCTCTTTTTAAGCTGTTCCTTAAAACACTAGTGCTTAGGAAATCTATTGGAGGCAGAAGCAGTCAAGGGTAGCCTAGGGTTAGGGTTAGGCTTAGGGTTAGGCTTAGGGTACGGCTTAGGGTACGGGTTCGGGGAGGGCTTCGGGTACGGCGTAGGGTATGGGTTAGGGTTAGGGTTAGGGTTAGTGTTAGGGTTAGGGCTCGGTTTAGGGTACGGGTTAGGATTAGTGTACGTGTTAGGGTTAGGGTAGGGGTTAGGGTTAGGGTACGCGTTAGGGTTAGGGTAGTTATTAAACCTATCCCACTCTCTAGTTACCCCTTAGCACATAAAGGAATATTATTAGGGGGTCCAGCCATGGAGAAGAGTTTAGACACTAGGATAAGATAAGGAACACACCCATTATAAAGAAATCACATTAGGATTCTCTTTTTAAGCTGTTCCTTAAAACACTAGGGCTTAGGAAATCTATTGGAGGCAGGAGCAGTCAAGGGTAGCCTAGGGTTAGGGTTAGGCTTAGGGTTAGGCTTAGGGTACGGCTTAGGGTACGGGTTCGGGGAGGGCTTCGGGCACGGCGTAGGGTATGGGTTAGGGTTAGGGTTAGGGTTAGTGTTAGGGTTAGGGCTCGGTTTAGGGTACGGGTTAGGATTAGGGTACGTGTTAGGGTTAGGGTAGGGGTTAGCGTTAGGTTACGCGTTAGGGTTAGGGTAGTTATTAAACCTATCCCACTCTCTAGTTACCCCTTAGCACGTAAAGGAATATTATTTGGGGGTCCAGCCATGGAGAAGAGTTTAGACACTAGGATAAGATAAGGAACACACACATTATAAAGAAATCACATTAGGATTCTCTTTTTAAGCTGTTCCTTAAAACACTAGTGCTTAGGAAATCTATTGGAGGCAGAAGCAGTCAAGGGTAGCCTAGGGTTAGCGTTAGGCTTAGGGTTAGGCTTAGGGTACGGCTTAGGGTACGGGTTCGGGGAGGGCTTCGGGTACGGCGTAGGGTATGGGTTAGGGTTAGGGTTAGGGTTAGGGTTAGGGCTCGGTTTAGGGTACGGGTTAGGATTAGGGTTCGTGTTAGTGTTAGGGTAGGGGTTAGGGTTAGGGTACGTGTTACGGATAGGGTAGTTATTAAACCTATTCCACTCTCTAGTTACCCCTTAGCACGTAAAGGAATATTACTTGGGGGTCCAGCCATGGAGAAGAGTTTAGACACTAGGATAAGATAAGGAACACACCCATTATAAAGAAATCACATTAGGATTCTCTTTTTAAGCTGTTCCTTAAAACACTAGTGCTTAGGAAATCTATTGGAGGCATCAGCAGTCAAGGGTAGCCTAGGGTTAGGGTTAGGCTTAGGGTTAGGCTTAGGGTACGGCTTAGGGTACGGGTTCGGGGAGGGCTTCGGGCACGGCGTAGGGTATGGGTTAGGGTTAGGGTTAGGGTTAGTGTTAGAGTTAGGGCTCGGTTTAGGGTACGGGTTAGGATTAGGGTACGTGTTAGGGTTAGGGTAGGGGTTAGCGTTAGGGTACGCGTTAGGGTTAGGGTAGTTATTAAACCTATCCCACTCTCTAGTTACCCCTTAGCACGTACAGGAATATTATTTGGGGGTCCAGCCATGGAGAAGAGTTTAGACACTAGGATAAGATAAGGATCACACACATTATAAAGAAATCACATTAGGATTCTCTTTTTAAGCTGTTCCTTAAAACACTAGTGCTTAGGAAATCTATTGGAGGCAGAAGCAGTCAAGGGTAGCCTAGGGTTAGGGTTAGGCTTAGGGTTAGGCTTCGGGTACGGCTTAGGATACGGGTTCGGGGAGGGCTTCGGGTACGGCGTAGGGTATGGGTTAGGGTTAGGGTTAGGGTTAGTGTTAGGGTTAGGGCTCGGTTTAGGGTACGGGTTAGGATTAGGGTACGTGTTAGGGTTAGGGTAGGGGTTAGGGTTAGGGTACGCGTTAGGGTTAGGGTAGTTATTAAACCTATCCCACTCTCTAGATACCCCTTAGTACTTAAAGGAACATTATTTGGGGGTCCAGCCATGGAGAAGAGTTTAGACACTAAGGTAATATAAGGAACACACACATTATAAAGAAATCACATTAGGATTCTCTTTTTAAGCTGTTCCTTAAAACACTAGTGCTTAGGAAATCTATTGGAGGCAGAAGCAGTCAAGGGTAGCCTAGGGTTAGGGTTAGGCTTAGGGTACGGCTTAGGGTACGTGTTCGGGGAGGGCTTCGGGTACGGCGTAGGGTATGGGTTACGGTTAGGGTTAGGGTTAGTGTTAGGGTTAGGGCTCGGTTTAGGGGACGGGTTAGGTTTAGGGTACATGTTAGTGTTAGGGTAGGGGTTAGGGTTAGGGTACGCGTTACGGTTAGGGTAGTTATTAAACCTATCCCACTCTCTAGATACCCCTTAGCACGTAAAGGAATATTATTTGGGGGTCCAGCCATGAAGAAGAGTTTAGACACTAAGATAATATAAGGAACACACACATTATAAAGAAATAATATTAGGATTCTCTTTTTAAGCTCTTCCTTAAAACACTAGTGCTTAGGAAATCTATTGGAGGCAGAAGCAGTCAAGGGTAGCCTAGGGTTAGGGTTAGGCTTAGGGTTAGGCTTAGGGTACGGCTTAGGGTACGTGTTCGGGGAGGGCTTCGGGTACGGCGTAGGTTATGGGTTACGGTTAGGGTTAGGGTTAGTGTTAGGGTTAGGGCTCGGTTTAGGGGACGGGTTAGGATTAGGGTACATGTTAGGGTTAGGGTAGGGGTTAGGGTTAGGGTACGCGTTACGGTTAGGGTAGTTATTAAACCTATCCCACTCTCTAGATACCCCTTAGCACGTAAAGGAATATTATTTGGGGGTCCAGCCATGGAGAAGAGTTTAGACACTAGGATAAGATAAGAAACACACCCATTATAAAGAAATCACATTAGGATTCTCTTTTTAAGCTGTTCCTTAAAACACTAGGGCTTAGGAAATCTATTGGAGGCAGAAGCAGTCAAGGGTAGCCTAGGGTTAGGGTTAGGCTTAGGGTTAGGCTTAGGGTACGGCTTAGGGTACGGGTTCGGGGAGGGCTTCGGGCACGGCGTAGGGTATGGGTTAGGGTTAGGCTTAGGGTTAGTGTTAGGGTTAGGGCTCGGTTTAGGGTACGGGTTAGGATTAGGGTACGTGTTAGGGTAAGGGTAGGGGTTAGGGTTAGGGTATGCGTTAGGGTTAGGGTAGTGATTAAACCTATCCCACTCTCTCGATACCCCTTAGCACATAAAGGAATATTATTTGGGGGTCCAGCCATGGAGAAGAGTTTAGACACTAGGATTAGATAAGGAACACACCCATTATAAAGAAATCACATTAGGATTCTCTTTTTAAGCTGTTCCTTAAAACACTAGTGCTTAGGAAATTCATTGGAGGCAGAAGCAGTCAAGGGTAGCCTAGGGTTAGGGTTAGGCTTAGGGTTAGGCTTAGGGTACGGCTTAGGGTACGGGTTCGGGGATGGCTTCGGGTACGGCGTAGGGTATGGGTTAGGGTTAGGGTTACGGTTAGTGTTAGGGTTAGGGCTCGGTTTAGGGTACGGGTTAGGATTAGGGTACGTGTTAGGGTTAGGGTAGGGGTTAGGGTTAGGGTACGCGTTAGGGTTAGGGTAGTTATTAAACCTATCCCACTCTCTAGATACCCCTTAGTACTTAAAGGAATATTATTTGGGGGTCCAGCCATGGAGAAGAGTTTAGACACTAAGGTAATATAAGGAACACACACATTATAAAGAAATCACATTAGGATTCTCTTTTTAAGCTGTTCCTTAAAACACTAGTGCTTAGGAAATCTATTGGAGGCAGAAGCAGTCAAGGGTAGCCTAGGGTTAGGGTTAGACTTAGGGTTAGGCTTCGGGTACGGCTTAGGGTACGAGTTCGGGGAGGGCTTCGGGTACGGCGTAGGGTATGGGTTAGGGTTAGGGTTAGGGTTAGTGTTAGGGTTAGGGCTCGGTTTAGGGTACGGTTTAGGATTAGGGTACGTGTTAGTGTAAGGGTAGGGGTTAGGGTTAGGGTACGCGTTAGGGTTAGGGTAGTGACTAAACCTATCCCACTCTCTCGATACCACTTAGCACATAAAGGAATATTATTTGGGGGTCCAGCCATGGAGAAGAGTTTAGACACTAGGATTAGATAAGGAACACACCCATTATAAAGAAATCACATTAGGATTCTCTTTTTAAGCTGTTCCTTAAAACACTAGTGCTTAGGAAATCTATTGGAGGCAGAAGCAGTCAAGGGTAGCCTAGGGTTAGGGTTAGGCTTAGGGTTAGGCTTAGGGTACGTGTTCGGGGAGGGCTTCGGGTACAGCGTAGGGTATGGGTTAGGGTTAGGGTTAGGTTTAGTGTTAGGGTTAGGGCTCGTTTTAGGGTACGGGTTAGGATTAGGGTTCGTGTTAGGGTTAGGGTAGGGGTGAGGGTTAGGGTACGTGTTACGGATAGGGTAGTTATTAAACCTATCCCACTCTCTAGTTACCCATTAGCACGTAAAGGAATATTATTTGGGGGTCCAGCCATGGAGAAGAGTTTAGACACTAGGATAAGATAAGGAACACACCCATTATAAAGAAATCACATTAGGATTCTCTTTTTAAGCTGTTCCTTAAAACACTAGTGCTTAGGAAATCTATTGGAGGCAGAAGCAGTCAAGGGTAGCCTAGGGTTAGGGTTAGGCTTAGGGTTAGGCTTCGGGTACGGCTTAGGGTACGGCTTCGGGGAGGGCTTCGGGTACGGCGTAGGGTATGGGTTAGGGTTAGGGTTAGGGTTAGTGTTAGGGTTAGGGCTCGGTTTAGGGTACGGGTTAGGATTAGGGTACGTGTTAGTGTAAGGGTAGGGGTTAGGGTTAGGGTACGCGTTAGGGTTAGGGTAGTGATTAAACCTATCCCACTCTCTCGATACCCCTTAGCACATAAAGGAATATTATTTGGGGGTCCAGCCATGGAGAAGAGTTTAGACACTAGGATTAGATAAGGAACACACCCATTATAAAGAAATCACATTAGGATTCTCTTCTTAAGATGTTCCTTAAAACACTAGTGCTTAGGAAATCTATTGGAGGCAGAAGCAGTCAAGGGTAGCCTAGGGTTAGGGTTAGGCTTAGGGTTAGGCTTAGGGTACGGCTTAGGGTACGTGTTCGGGGAGGGCTTCGGGTACGGCGTAGGGTATGGGTTAGGGTTAGGGTTAGGTTTAGTGTTAGGTTTAGGGCTCGTTTTAGGGTACGGGTTAGGATTAGGGTTCGTGTTAGGGTTAGGGTAGGGGTGAGGGTTAGGGTACGTGTTACGGATAGGGTAGTTATTAAACCTATCCCACTCTCTAGTTACCCATTAGCACGTAAAGGAATATTATTTGGGGGTCCAGCCATGGAGAAGAGTTTAGACACTAGGATAAGGTAAGGAACACACCCATTATAAAGAAATCACATTAGGATTCTCTTTTTAAGCTGTTCCTTAAAACACTAGTGCTTAGGAAATCTATTGGAGGCAGAAGCAGTCAAGGGTAGCCTAGGGTTAGGGTTAGGCTTAGGGTTAGGCTTAGGGTACGGCTTAGGGTACGTCTTCGGGGAGGGCTTCGGATACGGCGTAGGGTATGGGTTAGGGTTAGGGTTAGGGTTAGTGTTAGGGTTAGGGCTCGGTTTAGGGTACGGGTTAGGATTAGGGTACGTGTTAGGGTTAGGGTAGGGGTTAGGGTTAGGGTACGCGTTAGGGTTAGGGTAGTCATTAAACCTATCCCACTCTCTAGATACCCCTTAGCACGTAAAGGAATATTATTAGGGGGTCCAGCCATGGAGAAGAGTTTAGACACTAAGATAATATAAGGAACACACACATTATAAAGAAATCACATTAGGATTCTCTTTTTAAGCTGTTCCTTAAAACACTAGTGCTTAGGAAATCTATTGGAGGCAGAAGCAGTCAAGGGTAGCCTAGGGTTAGGGTTAGGCTTACGGTTAGGCTTAGGGTACGGCTTAGGGTACGTGTTCGGGGAGGCCTTCGGGTACGGCGTAGGGTATGGTTTACGGTTAGGGTTAGGGTTAGTGTTAGGGTTAGGGCTCGGTTTAGGGTACGGGTTACGATTAGGGTACATGTTACGGTTAGGGTAGGGGTTAGGGTTAGGGTACGCGTTACGGTTAGGGTAGTTATTAAACCTATCCCACTCTCTAGATACCCCTTAGCACGTAAAGGAATATTATTACGGGGTCCAGCCATGGAGAAGTGTTTAGACACTAGGATAAGATAAGGAACACACCCATTATAAAGAAATCACATTAGGATTCTCTTTTTAAGCTGTTCCTTAAAACACTAGTGCTTAGGAAATCTATTGGAGGCAGAAGCAGTCAAGGGTAGCCTAGGGTTAGGGTTAGGCTTAGGGTTAGGCTTCGGGTACGGCTTAGGGTACGGGTTCGGGCAGGGCTTCGGGTACGGCGTAGGGTATGGGTTAGGGTTAGGGTTAGGGTTAGTGTTAGGGTTAGGGCTCGGTTTAGGGTACGGGTTAGGATTAGGGTACGTGTTAGGGTAAGGGTAGGGGTTAGGGTTAGGGTATGCGTTAGGGTTAGGGTAGTGATTAAACCTATCCCACTCTCTCGATACCCCTTAGCACATAAAGGAATATTATTTGGGGGTCCAGCCATGGAGAAGAGTTTAGACACTAGGATTAGATAAGGAACAGACCCATTATAAAGAAATCACATTAGGATTCTCTTTTTAAGCTGCTCCTTAAAACACTAGTGTTTAGGAAATCTATTGGAGGCAGAAGCAGTCAAGGGTAGCCTAGGGTTAGGGTTAGGCTTAGGGTACGGCTTAGGGTACGTGTTCGGGGAGGGCTTCGGGTACGGCGTAGGGTATGGGTTAGTGTTAGGGTTAGGTTTAGTGTTAGGGTTAGGGCTCGCTTTAGGGTACGGGTTAGGATTAGGGTTCGTGTTAGGGTTAGGGTAGGGGTGAGGGTTAGGGTACGTGTTACGGATAGGGTAGTTATTAAACCTATCCCACTCTCTAGTTACCCATTAGCACGTAAAGGAATATTATTTGGGGGTCCAGCCATGGAGAAGAGTTTAGACACTAGGATAAGATAAGGAACACACCCATTATAAAGAAATCACATTAGGATTCTCTTTTTAAGCTGTTCCTTAAAACACTAGTGCTTAGGAAATCTATTGGAGGCAGAAGCAGTCAAGGGTAGCCTAGGGTTAGGGTTAGGCTTAGGGTTAGGCTTAGGGTACGGCTTAGGGTACGGGTTCGGGGAGGGCTTCGGGTACGGCGTAGGGTATGGGGTAGGGTTAGGGTTAGGGTTAGTGTTAGGGTTAGGGCTCGGTTTAGGGTACGGGTTAGGATTAGTGTACGTGTTAGGGTTAGGGTAGGGGTTAGGGTTAGGGTACGCGTTAGGGTTAGGGTAGTTATTAAACCTATCCCACTCTCTAGTTACCCCTTAGCACATAAAGGAATATTATTAGGGGGTCCAGCCATGGAGAAGAGTTTAGACACTAGGATAAGATAAGGAACACACCCATTATAAAGAAATCACATTAGGATTCTCTTTTTAAGCTGTTCCTTAAAACACTAGGGCTTAGGAAATCTATTGGAGGCAGGAGCAGTCAAGGGTAGCCTAGGGTTAGGGTTAGGCTTAGGGTTAGGCTTAGGGTACGGCTTAGGGTACGGGTTCGGGGAGGGCTTCGGGCACGGCGTAGGGTATGGGTTAGGGTTAGGGTTAGGGTTAGTGTTAGGGTTAGGGCTCGGTTTAGGGTACGGGTTAGGATTAGGGTACGTGTTAGGGTTAGGGTAGGGGTTAGCGTTAGGTTACGCGTTAGGGTTAGGGTAGTTATTAAACCTATCCCACTCTCTAGTTACCCCTTAGCACGTAAAGGAATATTATTTGGGGGTCCAGCCATGGAGAAGAGTTTAGACACTAGGATAAGATAAGGAACACACACATTATAAAGAAATCACATTAGGATTCTCTTTTTAAGCTGTTCCTTAAAACACTAGTGCTTAGGAAATCTATTGGAGGCAGAAGCAGTCAAGGGTAGCCTAGGGTTAGGGTTAGGCTTAGGGTTAGGCTTAGGGTACGGCTTAGGGTACGGGTTCGGGGAGGGCTTCGGGTACGGCGTAGGGTATGGTTTACGGTTAGGGTTAGGGTTAGTGTTAGGGTTAGGGCTCGGTTTAGGGTACGGGTTACGATTAGGGTACATGTTACGGTTAGGGTAGGGGTTAGGGTTAGGGTACGCGTTACGGTTAGGGTAGTTATTAAACCTATCCCACTCTCTAGATACCCCTTAGCACGTAAAGGAATATTATTACGGGGTCCAGCCATGGAGAAGTGTTTAGACACTAGGATAAGATAAGGAACACACCCATTATAAAGAAATCACATTAGGATTCTCTTTTTAAGCTGTTCCTTAAAACACTAGTGCTTAGGAAATCTATTGGAGGCATAAGCAGTCAAGGGTAGCCTAGGGTTAGGGTTAGGCTTAGGGTTAGGCTTCGGGTACGGCTTAGGGTACGGGTTCGGGCAGGGCTTCGGGTACGGCGTATGGTATGGGTTAGGGTTAGGGTTAGGGTTAGTGTTAGGGTTAGGGCTCGGTTTAGGGTACGGGTTAGGATTAGGGTACGTGTTAGGGTAAGGGTAGGGGTTAGGGTTAGGGTATGCGTTAGGGTTAGGGTAGTGATTAAACCTATCCCACTCTCTCGATACCCCTTAGCACATAAAGGAATATTATTTGGGGGTCCAGCCATGGAGAAGAGTTTAGACACTAGGATTAGATAAGGAACAGACCCATTATAAAGAAATCACATTAGGATTCTCTTTTTAAGCTGCTCCTTAAAACACTAGTGCTTAGGAAATCTATTGGAGGCAGAAGCAGTCAAGGGTAGCCTAGGGTTAGGGTTAGGCTTAGGGTACGGCTTAGGGTACGTGTTCGGGGAGGGCTTCGGGTACGGCGTAGGGTATGGGTTAGGGTTAGGGTTAGGTTTAGTGTTAGGGTTAGGGCTCGTTTTAGGGTACGGGTTAGGATTAGGGTTCGTGTTAGCGTTAGGGTAGGGGTGAGGGTTAGGGTACGTGTTACGGATAGGGTAGTTATTAAACCTATCCCACTCTCTAGTTACCCATTAGCACGTAAAGGAATATTATTTGGGGGTCCAGCCATGGAGAAGAGTTTAGACACTAGGATAAGATAAGGAACACACCCATTATAAAGAAATCACATTAGGATTCTCTTTTTAAGCTGTTCCTTAAAACACTAGGGCTTAGGAAATCTATTGGAGGCAGGAGCAGTCAAGGGTAGCCTAGGGTTAGGGTTAGGCTTAGGGTTAGGCTTAGGGTACGGCTTAGGGTACGGGTTCGGGGAGGGCTTCGGGTACGGCGTAGGGTATGGGTTAGGGTTAAGGTTAGGGTTAGTGTTAGGGTTAGGGCTCGGTTTAGGGTACGGGTTAAGATTAGGGTACGTGTTAGGGTTAGGGTAGGGGTTAGGGTTAGGGTACGCGTTAGGGTTAGGGTAGTTATTAAACCTATCCCACTCTCTAGTTACCCCTTAGCACGTAAAGGAATATTATTTGGGGGTCCAGCCACGGAGAAGAGTTTAGACACTAGGATAAGATAAGGAACACACACATTATAAAGAAATCACATTAGGATTCTCTTTTTAAGCTGTTCCTTAAAACACTAGTGCTTAGGAAATCTATTGGAGGCATAAGCAGTCAAGGGTAGCCTAGGGTTAGGGTTAGGCTTAGGGTTAGGCTTCGGGTACGGCTTAGGGTACGGGTTCGGGCAGGGCTTCGGGTACGGCGTATGGTATGGGTTAGGGTTAGGGTTAGGGTTAGTGTTAGGGTTAGGGCTCGGTTTAGGGTACGGGTTAGGATTAGGGTACGTGTTAGGGTAAGGGTAGGGGTTAGGGTTAGGGTATGCGTTAGGGTTAGGGTAGTGATTAAACCTATCCCACTCTCTCGATACCCCTTAGCACATAAAGGAATATTATTTGGGGGTCCAGCCATGGAGAAGAGTTTAGACACTAGGATTAGATAAGGAACAGACCCATTATAAAGAAATCACATTAGGATTCTCTTTTTAAGCTGCTCCTTAAAACACTAGTGCTTAGGAAATCTATTGGAGGCAGAAGCAGTCAAGGGTAGCCTAGGGTTAGGGTTAGGCTTAGGGTACGGCTTAGGGTACGTGTTCGGGGAGGGCTTCGGGTACGGCGTAGGGTATGGGTTAGGGTTAGGGTTAGGTTTAGTGTTAGGGTTAGGGCTCGTTTTAGGGTACGGGTTAGGATTAGGGTTCGTGTTAGCGTTAGGGTAGGGGTGAGGGTTAGGGTACGTGTTACGGATAGGGTAGTTATTAAACCTATCCCACTCTCTAGTTACCCATTAGCACGTAAAGGAATATTATTTGGGGGTCCAGCCATGGAGAAGAGTTTAGACACTAGGATAA